>NW_020220032.1:20738-76556 GCF_003070985.1 Temnothorax curvispinosus | reverse complement strand
TCTCTCTCTCTCTCTCTCTCTCTCTCTCTCTCCCCTCCCCCTTTCTCTCCTTTTCCTGCGCAGCATCCATTACGTTTAATTTCCGAAATCGATCGATTATTGGCCCGCTGAAATAGGCTCGAGCGCGCATTATATCGCCGGCCGCCCGTGTTGCTCGCCCATGCGTGACACGTGGGCGCCGTTAGCCGTTACATCACTTTGAAGACGCGAAGTAGAATATAAGTAGAATATGAGGAGCCCTTCTTCCCGAGAAAGTTTTGATGGCGGTCGCGTTGTCTTCTCGTATGCTTTATTACTTATTCCACTTGCGAATTTATTATCCTTTTGGGAGCATAAATAATATCTAACACTGTCATTTGGACGAACTCGAAATACCTTTGCTTTTGTGCCCGAATTTCAAGTGTTTACTGCGTAACGTTTTTTCACTGGAAAGTTTTTTCACTGGAACTACACGCCATTCGCTATTTTATTGAATTCTAAACTTAATGAATGTAAAAAAAAACTCATCGCAATTATATGATTAAATAACTTTATTTGAAAAAGAAATGAAAGAAAACAGAATTAATGCGGCTATATTTTTCATCTGTCATTCATCAGCTTTATTCTCTAAAGTCCGTTTCCATAAACATAAATTAAACCCCTTTAATTAATTATCTCTTCTTCAAATCATGCTTCCGTACACATTCCGTTATTACGACAGTATTTTCATTAGAAAATGCGTTGTAGTATATCTGCACCGCGTGCAATTTTCTACCTGGTCACACAAGGGTTAATACACATGCCCGTCATATAAGCGAAATATGAGAAGAGCAGGTGGCAAGGCCAGGAAGGTAGATATTACGCAAGTGTACCTTGCCGAATAATAAATCCGTCGCTGCTGATGTTAAATGCCAGATCGCGTTCAACTAACGAATATTTTATTGCCCGTAAGAGATTAAACTGTTCGATTTGCCCCGTATCATTTCGCTACTCTACATACAGTTAATATTTTCGGAGAAAGAGAGGAAGAAAGAGAGAGAGAGAGAGAGAGAGAGAGAGACAGAGACAGAGAAACTTTCGGCACTTTATAACCTTTTAATTGTAACTATTTTATAATCAAATATTACAATCGATCGAAATTGCTTGTTTTATAAAAATTATTATAATTAAAAAGTAATGTTTCCAAGAAATAAATAAATAAATAAATAAATAAATAAACTTTATTAACGGGTAATAAACCCTTTAGCGTACAAGAGCAATAAAATTTTACAACATAGTATGAAGAGCATTTAAGTTACGAGAGTAGACGAGAAAGATTTCGTTTAAAAGTTGATGCAGAGCCACCAAGAAAGTCAACCCTATTGGGGAAATTACTTGCAGATGTTATCAGCCTATTTACACAAGAATTTGCGCTATACAAAGTACTGTGATACCCGTTATGGAAGATGGAGTACTGTCTTAATTCTCTAGTCGGGATGTTAAAACAGAAACGTTCCAACAAATCCGGACAATCAGTAAAGTGGTTGAAAAGCTTAAAAACAAATGTAAGGTCAAAGGATAGTCTCCTATTTTCTAAAGATATAGTAGATTTAATCTATCTAATATAGTGCAGTAGTCATGGCAAGTAATTGACATAGGATTTCCTAGCCGAAATGCTGAATGCTATTTTGCATTTTTAAACTCAGCATGTGAATTTTAACGCGGACCAAATTACAAAGTTAGATTTTTCTCTATTATACTTAAAAAAAATAATAGATATTCATGAAAATGTTCACCACGCTCGCGCTCGGGAGCTACAAATATTGCGAATTTCTAATATAGTTTCATAATCTTGCGGCGATAAAAGATATCGAACTCCGATGCCGGAGTTTTACCTCGATTGAGTCGGGCGAACAATGAAAAAGTTTTGAAAGAAGTCGAGATTGATCTCAAGATTTGCGACTTTTTGGAGTTTGTGACTGTGGAGTTGCGAATTCGAATCTTCTCCCGAGCGTTGTTCGCCGTCCCCCCATTTCTCCGGGGACGCTAAGAAAGTGACATCGTATAGAAAATGCATACAATGTGAAAAAAAATAGATTAATAGAATACAATTCTACAAGACTTCAATACGGTAAATAGTTGACTACAAAAAAATTCTTGAAAAAGACATTTGCTATTTAATTATTAAGAATTTGAATGTCATATTTTGCACGCAATATGCCAACTGACGTATCAAAGTCAAATGTATACATGTCGCAGGGTTTTCGTGTAATTCGTTTTTGGGGGGGGGAGGTGAGGGCAAAATCCCTAGAGAATCTAAAAAACCGTGTTTTTGTGAAATAAATAAAAATTATTACTATAACTATATATAATTTACAAATATAAATATTATATATTTATATTTATATTTATATTTATAAACATAATTTATATAACATATTTATAAATATAAATTAATAAAAATTTCAACTGAGAATTTCACTGACAGAATCTAAGGTTTTGCAAAATTACTAGTAAGATTGTGTAATTTTCATTAATTTCACAACATCCCGATTTTGTTGTGGATTCTCTCTAACTTCGAAACAGTTTTTTATGTCTTTCACTTGGCTATTTTGAAAGTATATTTATTCTCAATCTCGATCGAAGCTTTCTTTAAAGCTAAATTAACGAGCTTGTACAAATTGATATTTTTCCGTTCGTTAATTATAATTAACGAACGTCAAGCTGTCACAGATGACTTGGCAGCTTGCACAGGCAGTTTACACAGGCTTTCCGCGAATTTCCCATTGGCCTAATCTCTCCAAAGTTTCCTCCCGGTACTAATTAGCGCAAGGGGGATGCCCTTTGAGTGACGCAAAACGAAGTCACACCCTTTGGCAAGGCACGACAACGGCGCGGCGCGATTCCACTTTAGCACGCGCATAATATGACGCAAAACCGAATTTCGAGTTGTTATCGAGCAGCCTCTCTGTGCGCACGGGCGAGTGGGCAAATCCCCACATGTATAAAGTTTCTGTCGCAAACCGCGAATCTCCACGAGTCTTATCAGCGGACGAGCTCCGAACAGTTCCCGAATATCGGTAATTAGAAATGTCGAGCTTTTGAGGTGCCCGAGGGGAGTAATCTCAATTAATTCTCGCGCTAAAGCGGCCTATATGTGAATTGTGTTTTCCGATTATGGCGCTCCGCGCCGGGGCAGCATACACGCCGATGTTGAGCAAGATTGAACAATTATTGAACTTTCAGCTCGAATAAGTTTCATGCCAGCAACCCTGCATGCCGTCTCGGAATCGATAACTCGATAGAGGTTCGTGTGGTTCGTTGAACGGAACCGCCACTCTTATTGTTGCAAGAGGCACCCTTCGATTTAGACACATATATACGCGCGCGCATATACATATACGTACATATTATACAATCAGTAAAATTGCTTTATTTCACATTCGGCCAAGTCGCACAAAGGAATTCCCGGCGGCGCCATTTATAACGAGATGATTGCTATTCGCTTGCGATTATTTTTAGTCCTTTTCAAGATTTCTATTTTTGCGCGTATAGACGCACGTTAAAACGATGCACAATACATGGACATTATCGAATTGGTTTTCATTAAGGAAGGGAACTTTTTTTTTGTTATGTTTGCTGGAAAAAAAATGATATAATTTTATTTAGGCATTTAAACACCCGAGATATTAACCGTTCTTAACCCTCTGACTGTGTACGTGGGTCTATGGCGTCCGAGCCAAAGTAATATCTGCTCGTAAAACTTGCAAGCCTGCCAAAAAATATTAAGTAAATAATGTTTATCAAAATGACTATAAAAACGTCAACTAAGACAGATGTTTTGTGAATTTTTTCAGATTTTTTTAACCCTAGAGAGTCTTTATGAATTTTCTCATACGTGAAAGGCCAAGCGGGGTATAAAAACACCCCAAACTTGTACCGCGTGTATAATGTTTCTATTTGTTGTTAGACAACTTTATAATATATAATTTTGTTTGTTTTTTAATAGGGAAGACGATAGTAGTCATCAATTTGCGGTAGTAAAAAAAAAACAGTAAAAAAATTTCGAAAAACAAAAAAAGAACCAAAAATTGGGCTAAAATGACTATTTTTATAAAAAATGCTGTAGTTTTTCATAAAATTCACCGATTTTAAAAATTCCAACGGATTTTGAAAGACGAATAGACAACCTTCAAGGGCATGTAAGCGATTTTTTCGTTTCTTAAAAAAAACATATTTCTTTGAACGTCTGAAGTAGAGGAAATGATGAAAAACTGTCGAATGGGAAAAATCGCAAAAAGTGAAATATAAAACAGATTCTGTCGATTATTATTTATTTGAAAGGTAGTCAAAAGTTATAAAAGTATATGGAAACAGTAAAATTAACTCCACAAAAACTTTACAAAGTTTTAATCAGTTGCTGTGCAAGAACAGCAAAAATGAAATAATTGACCGAATCTTAAAGAATTATATATGAAACAGGGGTAGAATTTTCCGGGGAGTGCTATAAAGTGCATAATTTTTCATTATCGATTTTCATAAAAAATCTGAAATATACTTTAATCTGGTAAAAGTCGAACGTAAATGGCCAAAGGGGGTACTACGTCACCCCAAACGATTTTCTTTTTCGGTTTTCAGCTGCTGCACGAATCTAACGCACTTGCTGAATGACGGAGGTCGACTGCCGGATGACTAACCTAAATTATGGTTAGGGTCTCGGTATGAAAACTAACCTTCCTAAGGCAGGGGCACAATTTAAATTTCGCGTGGGGTGACATATCACCCCAGAAAGACTCTCTAGGGTTAAATACTTTAAAGTAGGGAATAATAGCATTAAACGTGACAGACGTATACACTCCGAGGGTGCAAAAAAACGTGGAGGGTTAAAAACGAGAGTGATAATTATGCACAAATGCTAAATATACTCGTGTTAAATACTCACCAAGTATTGGTTGGTCAGATTGGAATCGCCATAAGGATACGGCGTGTAAACGGCCAGAGCGACGCAGTTCGCAAATATCGTCATAAGGATGAGCCATTCGAAGGGTCTGCGGGATGACGTTGATAAAATCGAGCCGATTAAGGAAAATACATAGAGCGATTATTCGCGTGCGTTAACCCTTTTGTCACAGATTATCGCCAATATTGACTCTAATATCAACATCGCGCCCGAACATGGAATTAGGGTCAATCTGGAGAGGAGGCGGTTTAATGTCAAACGCGTTATTAATGTCAGCAGTGTTCTCGCAAATATCGCTGATATCGGACGCGATCTCTGAACTTTGATATTTAATTCTCCTGCCGCGCCGCGCCGGCATCAAGAGGCCGGCAATTATCGCGCTAATTACGAAAGAAGCGTGCGAGAGAGCAATAGTAAAAGGATACTTCCACTCGACGACGCTGATGCACATCTTCCTAAGAGGGTTCGTGAGGGCCAGGCAGAAGAGCGCCCGTACCGGTCTGTCGGGGGGCGGCTTACCCCCCCGTCTGACGGGCCTCTTCTGTTGGGCCGACTTGGAGGCGGCGCCGCCGGCGGCTCCGGGGCCCGTCTGCGACGGCGGCGGCTGCTGCATATTCGCCAGCTGCGTCGCGTCCATCGCGCCACCGACGTCAAGCTGCTGGCCGGCGTTGGGGGGGATCGCGATGTAGGGGGTCGCGGCAATCGGCTGGGCCCCTGGCAGCTGATCAGGCGGGCCCAACGCCGAGCCCCCATCCCCCCCCGCGCTCATCGGTCGCTGGTGTCGAGCTCCGTGCTTCCTGTGCTACGACGACAATCACACGTTGTTGCTCTTCTTCTTCTCCGGCGACGACGCTCCAGGGATCGTTGGTGCCTAGCCACGCAGATGGCGGCGATCGACGCCGATCGACGCGGTGTCTCAGAGGCGCACCACCACGCGCTGCTGCAGCTCGCCGGCATGCTACGGCACTGGGCTGTTACGAAGCTCCCTCCGTGACCTGCGACAAAAGGTCGGGGTTCATGAAAGGGGACGATAAAGAGGAAGAGGGAAAGAGAGAAAGAGAGACACCGTAACTGGTCGACCGCGAGTGCATCGTGAGTATCCTATAAATTGTAATTATTCATGAACTAACACCGCGGTGCATTCACAAGCGCCATGTGCACTCTCATGAAAGCATTCCCGAAACGCACGCGTAAATATCAATACTTTCAAAGATATAACATTTAGTTTTGCGTTCGCGTTGCAATAATTTTAGCATTTGAGTGTAAGTGGAGGAGGACGAGTTTTGCGAGCCACTTTATTATTTTGTATTATTTTATAAATCGGGTAATAATTATCATTATATGATTTTTATATAATAATTTATATTATATTATATTATATTATATAATAAATTATAGTGTATTATTGATATTATATAATATCATAAAATATCGTATAATTTATATGATATTATATGAATGTATTTCAATTTTTTCGACTTAACTGGCAAACGGGTTTTGTACAATCACGACGTTTCGGCCTTTGGTTTATCAAGTGAAAAACTATATCATCTGTAAGACTCGTCGGTTGACATCACAAGACATCCGTAATATATGAAGTTATTCCAGAAAGATCATAAAAGATGTCTTGTGTGTCCAATAATGAGATGTACAATAGTCATTTATAAAAGCCGAGAGTGACATGCTGTTCGTAAGGAAGCGATCGACCGACTGGTGGCCGACGACGTCGTGATTGTACGAAACCCGTTTGCCAGTTAAGTCGAAAAAATTGAAATACATTGTTATTCATCACTGGCAAGTTACGAAATTGTTTATATTTATATTATATGAATTTTACATGATATAATTTATATGATAATTATAATTATCACGGTTTTAATATGTTGCAATAAGGTAAGATTAGGATTCTAGACGTAATGCGTGTGAAGAACAAAATAAATTAGATATTATATGAAAAAAAGAGAAAAAAAAAACAGGAAACCCAGCAGACACGCAAAGTTGGCAGTCCCACGCATTCTCTATCGGAAAAAAGCGAAACATCCCAAGTAATTTGAGAATCTGCTACTCTCAAACGACGCAATTATACCTTTGACGGTACAAATCCGCCGGCGGTAACGACGCGTACAATGCGTCGGGGGTCGTGCAGCTCTCGCCCCCGATCCGAGAAGGGTAGATGCATAGCAGGCGGCGCGCGCGGGCTTTCGATTGCGCCGTGAGTGCAATAAAAAGATAACCGGGTTGCCGAATGAAAAGAACTCGATTATTTCGGGCGCAGCCTTCCTACCGATCCCGGGGCCGCTACCTATCAGCCGCGGGCGCATTCTCCGCAGAAAATCTGGTCATTTATTTCTCTCGATTGCGAGAGAAACGTTGGGAGCGGCCGAAAATTTGTTAGCGCCTCTAATGGAATAATAAGATTAATTCGCCTGCGAGAGAGATTCGCGCGGCTACATATACCTTCGGTTTTCATATTTTCAAACAATAGAAAGATTATTTCATTCCGCTCTCTCATTCTTTACGTCGGAGATATTTCGTACCTCTCGGCGACAATTGATTTATTTCCATTCTTTGGATCACGATTAAATCGTAAATTCTCCTTAACTCTCTCGCGATATGCCTGTTTTACTGATTATACGACGCGACGCGTGCGGGAAATAAGACAGTCGCATTAAGCAAACATGATTGCGGTAAAAAATTGGACACATTATCTAAAGGCACATTTATTCCACCCTTTTCAAGTTTCCGCACCGGAAACGATAAATCCCCACGTAAATTGGACGTAAATCGCGCGCGGTAACACGACAATTACTCGCGATAGAAATCAATAGATTATACTATTGTAACGTTCGTGCGACGATACGAACGGTCGATGCTTTCGCCAACCCCCGTAATCCCGCTATCGCGCACAATAAATCGCTCGTGGAGAGGACCGCCGCCGTTGCCGCGGACAATTCTTCGCGATTTAACGAGCGCGCGTTCGGCTTTTCGAGCAGTTTTCTTGCCGCGAAAAGCTCGCAAAACCCGCGTGTTTAAGAGTCGACATGATTGATTCGGCCGACCCGTCCCGTAAATCCGCGACTCTCTACCGACCGCACCGCTAACCCAAAAGCACGATGGTCCTTTGAAGCCGAGCCTCGACTGATAGGATAATTCTGGAATAGACGGGCCATCTCTCTTTCGAGATGAACGTGACCACGTGAAAATGTTTGTCTAAAGTCCCTGTAAACGACAAATTTTCAAAGCAGCGTTTTGCTGGATAAACGTTAGCGCAAGAGTCAAAAAATAACAACGTATATTTAATTGGAAGAAATTTACACAAATTTATACAATTAAAAATATGTAAATGTAATAAATACGTTTTATTTACGGGTATAAAAATATGGGTATGTTTATTTTAATTTTCTCTATTAAAATATTTTATTTTAATGTAGTATATACAATTGTTTATTATTTTATTTTGATGCACTCTTTATTATTTGACAAAATGAGTCACGCGCATTACAGCTAGACTCTTATTTATTTTATCAACGTTTATTTTATTAAAACAATATTTTGTTATATTGATACATACACTACCGCTCGAAAGTATTTGCCACTTGCAGAAAAAAATAGAAAAAAAATTTTGATTGTACGCAGTAAATTTAATTTAAAGTGGAGATTATCGTTACACGTACTCATTGTTAGCTTATTTTATATACAAAACTAATGTTATGTTGGTATCCCTTACATCCTAATTTCATGCAATTATTTTGCGCACGGAAAATCTCAAATAATAAATATATTTTCCGAGATCGTCACGTTGATGTATTTAGAAGCCAAAAATCGATTACAAAATTAATCAACAGGATGTCAAAACTGTGTAAATCCGTAATTAAAAAAAAACGTGACGGCCATTGATGAGGCGAAAATTGAAAACAATGTTATTTTCTTGTAAAATCATTGTTTAACATTGTTTAAATAACATGTAAACTACTTACACAATAAAGACATGTAGCAAATTATTGACCTTTTCATTAAAATTGCATTAATAAACTCATCTCTGATCAAATTTCATTAAGGTGGCAAATACTTTTGAGCAGTGTATTATAGGTATTTTTTAATAAAAATTCATACAGTGTTTTAGATTTTAAGGCAGTTTTAATTTTTCAAAAAATGTCCGTGGAAGTTCTAACTTTCGAAAATTTTGAGATATCGGGCTAAATTTTTTTTAATGAACAGTGTATCATTGAAGAATGATTGGTTTTGATTTTAATGAGAATTGATGAAATGGGTTCATTTTTTATTCAATTTTGAATTGAAATTTTTTTAAATGTATTTCCAAATTTCTATAAATATTTTTTTATATCCTAAGTGGAGTTTTCCAACTATAATAAATTAATCTCAATATATTAAACAACGATATGTTGAGAAAATGTCAAATTTTCATTCAAATTAAGTTTCTTTATTTATTGTTTATTTTCTGTGAAGATTATATAAAAATAAAAATAAATGGCTTCCTCTATGAGGAAGCCAATTTATTATATGCTAATAATTTTGCTAATTCCCTATAGAGGAAACTTTATAAGCGAAAAAATTGAGAAAGCAATGTGCAGCTTCTAATTTGCACACTTTTTTTATTATTAGTATCATTAAACTCTGACTTCTTGTTTTGCGTTTGCCACCTCGGAAAAATCATTGAAAGTGTCGCGAAGAAATTCAACGCTTCACGTCTTCAAGCACATCCGTTGCCGCAGCAGATGCCCAAAACAACCTTCGTCGCCGAGCAACACGTTCATCCCGAAAGAAACGTCGCAACGGCCGCGAGAGAGAGACCGGGGGCCTGGGGATTTATAGCCGAGTCCGTGCTATATTTAGGGTGCCTAAATACTAGAAAGCTCTACCTACGGGCGAGTTTCTCGCCTCGTCCCTGCCTCCCGTGTCGCGACACATCGTGAACTTGTCTTGTGATCTAATCGCCTCCACCGTCTCTCTATCTCTCTCTCTACTTTTGAGCCGCACAATACGATCTCGCTGTGAGAATGCCGCGGGATGCTTCGGTAACGAATTGTATCACCTCGAAATATTCCGCGGCGTATCTCGTTACGTTGCGTTTTGTTCCAGTCACTTTGTCCTCTCGAGGCCATTGTTCTTAGGAGCAAACGGCGCATCTCGCAGCATAATTCTCCTCCAACTTCGTGAAAGGGAAAGGGAACGCGCTTATATATATCATTGTACGAATTATTTAAACCGGTATGAGATGGAGGATTTCGTTCTATTCGTTATTCGCGACATGCAATGATTCGTAAAATTCGCGCGATGCGCGCCGAGGGGCCCCTGTGATTCAGAATGACGAAATAGCGTGCAATAGGCGTGCCTTCGCGTAGATTTATAGATAGCAATGAGGCACGTAACTAGGGATGAGTCATACAGTTTCTAGTATTTGGCGTAATTCTGCTAAGTGTCCGCGAGACGACGTGTGTGCCGTTCATTTCTTTTGGATTGCAAGTCGTAATATCGTTTTATCCATGCGGGAGAGAAAGAGAAAGAAATTCAATTTTTTTTTGTTATTAATTCATCCAGCTTCAATTCAGTAACATCATATTTAATATTTTATTCAATATAAAATGGGACAGATAAACCCAATCGTATAAATATGTAAATTAAGCGCGTGAAAGCGCATAATTAAATCAGTGTCATATTAATCCGGCGGTCAATTTAAGCGTGATGTATTTAAAATATAAAGTATACTTTGTGTCACAACAAATCGCGAAGCTTATACGCTTCCTTTTTGTCCGTTTTGACGCACAATTACTTACGTGTTGAAAATTATTTATAGATGTACACATATATTATATATATATAAATTATAGAAAGATGAAAACAAGTTTCGCAATAATTTAATGCGTCAAAGTAATCCGGGATTAATATGTCCTACATATTCCATATACCATTAAACATTAATACAGATCCTTTATACACATGCAATCAAAGCTAATGCATAATCCGCATCCAAAGTGCATGGGGCAAATCTTCAAAGCGTCATTATCCGACCCTTCCAACTCGACGTTCGTATAGCATTTAACTAAGATTGATCCCGAGATCTCGCGTTATTCCCTTGATACTGGCTTCGTTTATCCGCAGATCCGCATTGTCCGTTAATCCTATCTTCCGCGTCTTCCGTACGCGACACATACATATATGTGCGTATGTGTATGTGTGTGTATGTACGTGCGTGCTGTATATATCTGTACTCGTACATCCTTCTTTCGAGAGTCGCTTCTGCGAACTTCGGCATTTCCTGAATTATGCAGCGAGAATCTTTGGCCGTGCGATCGAATAAATGATTCGCCAAAAATTCGCGAACACAGTTTCGGAGTCACCGAAAACTGTCGCAGCTGTCGAGACGCGTAAATTCCCGCGGGCGCATCCCGTACGTCGTGATACAATGCGCGCGCGACTCGATTTGCATGTCTCACGCGACACGACGATCGAGAGTCAAAATCTACGATCGGATTTAGGCACAGCTGCGCCGACAGCTTGGCTCTAATTTCGGGATTACCTGCTAATTTAAGCAGCTATTTCAGTGTTTCAGAGAAATTGTAATACACTTGTAACGGAAACAGGGAAGCGAGTATTTTTGTAATTTACGTACGCGATTGTTGTAGCAGATTGCAGCTATTGCTAAATGATAATGACTCATGGATAGGCTTTCAGGAATGCATGTTTAAATATCTGGATCGCAATCAGGGCGAGAGGACTTTAGATATTCGAGCACATTTTTATTGCAATTTCAATTTAATTTAATCTATTTAATATTTCGTTGTTGTTATTACTTTAATATCATTTTATTTACTGTTAAAGGATGAAATTTAAATCAATATCTATAGAGTTAAATAACATTTTGTCATTTTTAATTGCCATGTGTGTCGAAATTCATTATTTTAACTCCATTGGTTTAGTTAAATTAACGATATATTGAACAGAAGTAATAACGACCTGTGTAAAAATGACTCAAATTGAGTATAATTTGACACGATGAATTTAACAGTTTATATCATAAAAATACTGATACTTTACACATTTATTTACTTCACAAATGCCTTGAATCTGATTGTCATAATGATTATCGTAATGTTTCGTGCAGAGCAATGATAAATCACTGACTAGAGCTGTCTATTAAGAAACAAATACAGTTTCCGTGGGGCGCGCAGCTTTCGTCCGGCGGCGAAAAAATTCCACGGACACTGTCGCCCGAAGCGGCCGCGGCAGCGGCGTTCGATCGATCGTCTTTGCGTCTCCACGAATAATACGCTCCGGATGAAATCACTTTAACGAGACGCTGTCAATCGCGGTCAAGTGCCGCTCAATATAGTATATATAACCGCGTATCTCTCCCTCCTGTCGCCGTATGTCTATCCTCCTATCGATGCATCGCGTTTAGAAGTTCTCTCTCGATGCGGCACTCCCGCGGATATTTTTACCCCTAGACCTCGTGTCCCCTCCGAGCGATTCGTCAAGATCGTCGAACTGCTCTTTTATCTGTCACTCGTAGTACGATTTATAATTCACTTTCTCTATCTCTCTCTCTCCCTTTCTCCTCCACCTTTTCTCTCTTGATTATGTATAACAATCTCCTCGCCGCTTTGACGCAATCGCAATCAACGGCGTGGCGGTCGGAATAAATGCGCGTGCGATGATCTAGTAACTCGATTTACGTTTAATCCCGGGCAGTTTTGTATATTTTGAACCGGAGACGATTTTAATCAACGTCGATAGCTTTATATTTTACTTGCAACAGAATGTATAAATTAGTTACGTGAAAAGAACATAAAAATTGTTCTTTCCATTTCTCCAGGGAATTATACACGCTTTGAGAATACGAAAATAACTTTACGGATATTACGCGTATAAAATTCCATTCTTTAATTTCAAATAATAAATACGTTAATAATAAACATAAATTGTGGAAAACTTTGCGGTAATAGTGATGGCGCGCGCTGCGCGGAGAAGTGTACAGCGACGAGCTCTGGTAAAAAAAGTCGCCGCTAATTTTCCGACAATTTTATCTTTCCGTCAACCGAAGCGCGACTTTACGGCACCGTGACATTTGCATATTTTATTTAGACAAACAAAGTAAAAGGTGTGCAGTAATGATATATTATAAATAACCACACGGTGTGTTCCTTCGCAGCCGCAAAGAGAGAGATCGCGCAGTTATGTATTATTCCCATTATGGCATTACATATCGTATAGGTGCGTTACATATTCCCCTCTCCCCGTCCCCCCGTCCCCCCGTCGCTTTATCGGAAAACTCATTCGAGGATCTCCGTTTGTCGATGACGTTTATCCGAGGCGATAATATGTCACGTTGATACCTTGCACCACGTATACATAAATAGCTAAACACTTAACGACGCCGCGCCTCATCTTTGCAACGCGAGAAATTTATTTCGTTCGATTGATGGATCACCGGATTATCTTCTTAAATCTTCAGCTGCACCGATCTGCTCGAGGTGCTATGTTTATTCTTTTATTTACAAACATACTTATATAGTTTTAGAGACATTTGGCGTTATTCAGAAATAATGTTAGCAGTATATTACGGTTCAAATCATTTGCAGCAGCTGTTCTTAAGTGGGACAAATAAGGAAACAAGTTATATTTTTGTATTATTAGTAATATAAAAATATAGAGATTCGATTTTCTCGAATCATTTTATTTATAACTCGCAAATCCAAATCTCGCAAATGAATTATTGTCCAGAAATTTAAACAGGCTTTCTAATAAACGGTAAAACGTGACCGGTCTTAATAAACAAGCGGAGTCGTGGATCTGAAATAATGAATAAAAAAGATCTAACGTTGCTTCTAAGAAAAATATCTATAAAAAGCGACAGTGTTTGTCGTGAACGGGTGAAATAACAGGATGCCGATGGCAAAAGGGGGGGAATCGCCTATGTGCACGTACAAGACCGAGTGGGAGGCGTCTAAAAATAGCTCGAACTCTGGGTCACGAAGTCGAGATCATTTGGGACGATCTTAGCCTGCGATACTCCGAGAAAACGGGCGTTTCACCTTTCCTAAGGGAGACGACACGTGACGATACGTATTAAGGTGTGAGTGATTGAGCCTGCGAGGGAAAACGATAATGACGAAACCTCAGAAAACTATGGATGACGTCGAATAAATCACAGGGCGGCGATAAGATTGTTAATTTACGCGATTCAGGTATAGGGCTCGATATTCCTGGCAAACAAGTAAATTATATGCATTAACCCTTTCAAACGCGGTGATTTTAATTTTCCCGCGATCATCCTTCTTCCTCGAGGTTGCGAAAGATTGATTTGACGTTGACTTTAAC
The DNA here is from genome assembly GCF_003070985.1 of Temnothorax curvispinosus. Classification (NCBI taxonomy): domain Eukaryota; kingdom Metazoa; phylum Arthropoda; class Insecta; order Hymenoptera; family Formicidae; genus Temnothorax; species Temnothorax curvispinosus. The sequence goes on along the minus strand of NW_020220032.1, from coordinate 62,299 downwards.
GTTCCAAAATGAATTTTCCTACATTAATTATTATTTATTTTATTTTTATACGTGCACATACTTTTTACATTGCTGTTTTAATTGATTTACGTTATTTTTTTATTTGCTTAATACGACTGATTTTGATATTACTTTGACTGCATCATAAAAGTATAATAAAAGCGTAGGAGAGATCGATATGCTTTGCTTTCTTGCGGTCTTTCCTTGAAAGCGGTAGTTCTAACCATTTTAACCATTTTAACCTGAAAAAAAAAGAAAACAAAATAGATCCCGTCGAGTTCGCCCAGTGAACGAGCAATCGATTATCCCACTAAGCTCGAGAAAATCTCTGTCACGTGCGACGATACGAGCGCGATTTGGCGTGTAGCTGTAGCAGCGCATTTGGGCGCAAATAATTCGCGTTTGCTCAGACGCTCGATGACCGATCCCGGGGATTTCGGCTTCCGGCGTATAGCGAGCGCAAGCTCGCGCTCGTTCAGTCGAGCGGAAGGCACGGATTTACTTTAGTCGCGCGATTGAAGAAACCGCGCGGCAGCGGAATTGCAGATCCGGGGCCACAGTTCGTTTCGGCCGGTCGCCGATAAGTGCATTCCGCGCGCCAGCATTCATCCGCCACGAATCGACGGAGGCCGGCGTTAGGGCCAGCGCACGAACATTGCCGTAGCGTCTTATATGCCTTACGTGAGAATCTTGCGTTAAGGTAAAAGATACCAATACCCGGACATGTACCTATATCCGGACACCTTTATTATTTATAAGTATAACGCGAATTAAAATCAAAGATAAAAGTATTTTTTTCTTGTAGTTTGAAACTTCAGTTATAATATCCAAACGTTTATTTTCATAAATTTATATTTTTTTAAAGGTATCCAGACACAGATACGTGTCCAGGTATTGATACATTTCCTATGCTTAAGCAGTGTCCGGGTATTGGTACCTTTACCTTACGCGACACGCAAGCCAATCTAACGGCAACGCACGAAGAAAAGCTTAATGTAACATACGTAACATAAAACTAATTACGTTACGTTCCTTCTTTGTGCGTTGCCGTAAGATTGGGTTGTCGCGTAACGCAAAATTCTCACGTAAGACTATGGCAATGTTCGTGCGCTGGCCCTTATAGGTATTTGCCGTCACACTTTGTAGCGAACGTTACTGCAAACTGCATTTTGGCAACCGACGTTTGCATAATGTTGGCAGCCGAATCGCCTTCGCACAAATGTACTCCCCGTTTTTTTGGAGTAATATCGCCTAATCCGTCGAAGAAAAATCCATTTACCAACCTATATCTGTACAGGTTTTTATCAAAATGGAGTTAATACATTTTTCAATATAACCAGGAACTTAAAAATGTATAATGGTAAAGCGCCTTATGTCTATTATTACTAGTTCCTAAGATGCAATATTTAGAAAAAGTCATATATATTGAAAATGTTTGTAGTGCCTAAATTTTAAACCACGTACAGCGTGTTATTGGCAGTTGTACTATTAAACATGTCAGTTATAAATTACTTTATTAAAGATTTAATAAATTAATAAGTTACTACTTTTATTTTATCTAAAAAATATATATTATTTCCCTATTTAAAACTTTAAACCTTGTTTTCTCTAAAGAGAATATACGATCCTTTACCTCTAAGGTATATGTGTACACTGTTAAATATTAAAGGATGAAATTTAAACCAATACCTGGAGTTAAATAACATTTTATTATTTTTTACTATCATGTGTGTCAAAATTTATTATTTTAACAGTATTATTTTAACTCCATTTAATTAAATTATAAATGATACATTGATTAGGAACAGTGGCGACCTTAATAATTACTCAAATTGAGTATAAATCACTATGAATTCAACAGTATATGTGTACGCGCTCGCACACACATATACACGTCTGTATATTAATGCCTCTTCTGCTTTATTTTTCTTACGTTTGCGCAAAAGTGAATCTGTAGCGCGAGTTTTCCAACTTGAAAAGATAAGGAAGCTTGGGTTAACTCTGCGCAGTAAGTTTTTTTTAAATATTTTAATTAAGATCACGTGTCAACCAGCACAATAATTTATTATACTTTTCAATTTGTGAATTTTGCTGAAACATTTGTTGACGATTAAGGATATGCGCCACTTCTCGACTATGACTTCAATTTTTTTTCCGAGAGCACGGCTTCCCCGCTTTTTGCCGTTGAAAAAAATTCCATCATTTTGCCGTTGTCGTTTTTCGTCGGAACGATTGGGTGTCAAAGTACTATCGCACAATGTTCCTTTTTTTCTCCCTCTAGAAGATAATCGATCCTTCTTGCCACCTAGCTCCCGAATGGGACTCCCGAAAGTTCATAGACGACGTGCATTATCGGAATAGCTCGACCTTGTTTCAAGAGCCTCCTTCTCCTTCTCCCATCGCCGATCTGAATGTCTGTGTCATTTTCCCATTATTCGCACATTCCCATTTATCTATCGCGCCAACCGAGTCTAGCTATAAAAACTTTAAGCCTATAGCTTTGTCTCACCCTGATTTTTCCTACCACACAGAATTACTCTTTCAGATTACACTCCCCGAGCGTCAACTTACGTGAAAATACGATACAACGAGAGACGAAATTAAACGTAGAGAGTTCTTGAGTTAGATTTAGGAGAAGCGAAGGACTCGGCTTTGCGTTTTAGCAGTCGCGGCCCTGACAGCGGTTGTCAACCCTCCCGAAGCTTCGACCTACTTTCGAACGTGTGGGTCCTCCCGTGTCAAGAAACCGAGTTTCGTCATTCTCGAAGCGAGATTGCACGGCTTCCGTATTCAAAGTGATTTGTAAGATAACTCACAAATTGCGTAGCGAAGGAAAGGTCATTATGTGTGTGTGTATGTGTGTGTGTGGGAGAAAAGGTCAGAAGAAACCTCACTATGATTGCGCAAGAAACTCCATGTATCAATTTCTCTTCTTTTAAAAAGCACAAGCTTCTGTTTCTTTTATCGCCAGAGAAAATAATCGTTTCTCTCATAATTGGCACCCGGCAAACCTCGTGCATTTTGTGCTGTAAAGCTTCTCTCCGGTTTTTTTTTATTTTACGTGGTCTTATAAATTGAATCAACAATTCAACGACATTTCCATGTCCAATTCCCACGTTCAGTTTGCTGTCTTTAATCGCGATAGATTACAATACAATTGCATTGTATTGACACTATGTGTACTGCGTAACTACGTACGGAAATATCGATTTGTAGTTTAGCTAAATTTAATTTCCTGCAGGGTTTAAAATCAATTTTCAAACAATCTACCTATGCTATCCTGCATCATCTTCTAGCTTTTCATGTCGAACGATTTTGTTAACAACGTGAAACATTTTTGTAATAAAAGATTCAAATTTCCGGAGGATAAAAATTACGCAGCGCAATTTGAAAGTATAGTTTAACAATTTAAACTCTACCAGAATTTTTTCCCATCTCGAATTGCCATCTGCTTCTGGCTTTCCGCAAAATTGGTCACTATACTTATATATAGTTTTCTTTCGAATACTATCGTCGCCCAGCGGCGATTCTCCGGAATAGAGCCGCTTCTTCAATGGCACGAGAACTTCCTTCCGCCGAAAGTCGATCGATATCGCCGAGGTGGAATGTCGGCGGACTCGAGGTAGCAGATCGCGCTGACAGAATATAGGAAATACTATTTCCTATTCGATTAGCTCGTCGCGGCGGCGCGGCGCGACGACAGCGGCGGCGGCCGCAGGTGAAAGACAAGCAATGTCTGTAATCGAAACTTCGATTTTGTCGGCATCGAAATTTGGCTGGCATTGAACATTGAACTCGCTTCACAACGGAGAGTGGCAGTAAAAATAGCGGGAGATACGCAAGCGTGTCTCGAATAATTTTGTATAAATTTTCTATGGATATAACTTTTTATTGCAAAATCAAATACTCTTAGATTCTAAGTTCTTTGATTGCAATAACTGATGCTCTTTTGCAGAATTTCGAGTATTATTTTTATACATTTAGCGTCCAAAATTTGGATAACTACATCAAAAGTCTGAAAGTAAAGAAAATATAAAAGAGGATAGAAACAAAATAAACTTTTACCAAAATTAAGTATTAAAATCGATGTTTGTAAACCAGAAAACCTTTCAACGTTGTATCAGACAGTAGCTTCTACGCAACAAATACATCAGCTTTGTTTCTGAGATTGAAACACAATGATAATCCAAAGATAAATGGCTTGGCAAGAGGCATCAAGAAGGACGGAAGTTTATAATCTCCGTATTATGAATTTAATTGCCGCACTGAAATTTCCTCGGTCGCTTGTCGTATAACCGTAACATTTAAAAGAGTCCCATAATTCCATCCGCGTACAATATCACGGATCAGCCTTGCGCGAACGGCGGATTATGTTAAACGTCGCATCCTCTCCTCCTAGACATCATATTTTTTTCTCCCCGAGACTTTACTTGTCCCGAGTTAGGATACAGACTTAATCGCGCAGTTAACCGAGCTATTATAAAAATCCACCCCATTAACTTTGCCTTTCTTAAATCACGTTGAAACTAAGCTTAAGGCGCGCGCGGTATCGGTTACCACCGTGATAAAGGTTTTCCGATACAGCCTTCGCGCAAATCGCAGTAAGTCTCGGTCATCAATCTCGCGCGCCATTTTCTTAGTCTAATCTAATTCAATTAAAGTCACTCTCTAATGATGATTCCTAATGTAGACTTAGCAAAAAGCGGAACGGGAGCAAGATAAATGTCTTCAAACGTCGCTGAAGTAAAAAAAATATCGAACAACTGCTTTATGAATTTTAATAGCAGTTCACGAACTATTAATCGAAGACGTTAAATTCATAAATTCCTATTTAGAATGAACAGTTTTTGTATCATCTAGCTTATCTTTTAAATGCACGATTCAATGTCTAATGATATATATTCATCAGACGGAGGCTTTTTTATGGCTTCGCGTCACCGCGCCGCCGGCACGTTAGCAATTAATTTGTCAAGAAACAAGAACGGGTGGGTCGTGAAAATTCTATCGTCGCGTGTCCGACTTGCGTATGAAAATATCGCGCCTTTTTACCGCACCGTACTGCGCGAATGCTTTTTTTCTTTTAGCGATTCCTGTTGTCAGCCGCTACGATAAATTCCCATTATTCTCGAAAAAGCTCCTCCCAACTCGGCCACCCGCCACACTTGCACATTTCGCGCAAATCCATATTTTTTGCGCAGCAAGGAACCTCTTACGCTCTTTCGCGTAAAAAAAAAAACGAAATTTTTACGCATCTTTAAATAAACCAAAAAACCGGTATTTCTTTATTTCATTAATTTTAACCGCAAAGTTTCTTCAGCGAAATTTCGAAAGCTTCAGAGTTTTTCTATCCGCTCGTCGCAAATTACTCGCGCGGCTCGTGATCCCATTTCACGTGGAAGAGCGCGACGTCAGACACCGAGGGGGAGACAGGGAAAGAGAAAGAGACATAAAAATCGCGGAAATGATTTTGCCGCTGTAACAATATTATGCATGCGAGAACGTATTCACGATTGTGATCTACATGCATAACACGTGCACCCCGCTGGCGCCGTATGCGGCTCGCGATTCCCGAGGTCAACAGAACTCGCCTTTGCGAACGCGATACCGAGGACGTTGCCTGGCGTAAAATGACGTTAACAATTTACTTACTTAATTAAACGACCGAAATGACGAAGCTTACGCCATGCGTAACCACGTTCGCAATCAAGCGCGACATAATTAGCTACAAAAAAATTAACTGTTAATACAAGCTTACAGCAAATACGTTTTTCAAATTCACCCACTCTCTAAATTTCTTAGAGTAAAATCCAACTCCAAACGAGTGAGTATTCACTTCAAGCGATAGTGAAAATACCGCCACTCGTAATTAGTAAAAATTCACTTTTCACAAAAGTTAACTGTTTAACTCTGAACGTAAAGTGAACGTGCTATTCTAGAAACACAATCTAACCTAAGCACCATTCTTTATATAGCAATTAAATCGGTGAATGAACTACATAAAATTGTTATAAGCACTTACCTCTATATATCAATATATCAAGAAATATCAATGTTTCTATCCAGAGGTAAATGCTTATAACAATTTATGTTGTTCATTTACCGATTTAACGTTTAAGGATATAAAGTATCCCTTGATTACAATCTTTATATCCTTATGAAGGGACATGGACATGTCTCGTACCGATAAGTACACGCGCAACGGAAAATAATAACGTTGAGAAACAACGAGACGACAGTTTTCCTTTTGCTAATGGCGGACCCATGCATGCTTCACTCACTGTGTGTGTTCACAAATAAAAATATTTACTTCACATTACATAGAGTGAAAATATTCGCTTTACAAAATAGAGTACATATATTTACTCCATTTTGCAGAGTACATTTTTCACTCTACAGCAAAAAGTGAGAGAATTCATTCCTATGAGTGAAAAGTCATTCTAATTTGAGTGATTCGATCAGTCAGTCAATTTTCTCGAGTGTTCATTACTCTAAGAAATTTAGAGTGCACAATTTACCAATGCACCATGCATCGTTTTTCTTCGTTGCGAATATTTTTTATATTTTTATATTTTTTCATCAAAATATAAGCATTTGTGCGAGACGAGCAAAATTCGGGCGACCGTGATTCTCGATTAAATTGACGGAACGATGCGGTTGACATCGGCGCTCCAGTCCCGATCGCCCGAAACGGCTCAGTTGATTGACCTCGAAGCTAAATTTGCCTAGCGATTCGCAACTAAACAGGCGCGTACCTAGTCATGCACTAGACTATCGACGTATTTTGGCTCGCTGTTATTAGATAAATCTAAATGTGTATACACAGCGCGCGAGCAGCCTGCTGAAATGTGCATCAAATAGCTATAGACGAAAACGTTAATGGCCACTTTAGCTTACCGGAAGCGTGTCCCGCTCTTTAAATACTCCCTTATTCGCTCTCTCGTTAAATCCGAAGCATTTTTCTACAACCCGCCACCAAATAAAATGTACATCCCTAATTTACATAGAATAATTTACATAGAATAAGTTCTTGAATTCTTAAAATTCACTCGCAATTCGTTACGCCGCATTTTAACTGTATGGAAAGTCGATTAAACTGCGCGAAGTCTACGCGTGCCAAGAAATTCGCAGCTAACAGTCGCCACTGTTTTTACAATGTGCGGCGATTATGCGAGCTGATTTTCACGAGTCGAGTGAGGAGAACTGAGGGAGAGAAGCCGACCGAGTTTTCTCGGTCCTTTGTGTCCCGTTTCGCCGCATCGCTAAACGGATGCGGCTATACACTGACGGAGCGGTGAGTTTAACCGATGAATCAAAACGTAGTTTGCGTTCTGTGTGACGGCGGCCGGGTAATGTATCGCCGAGTATGTAAAGAAGCTCCGCTGGCATCGCACGTAGTAGTAGTTCGAACAAACTGCATATTGATAGCGCGCATACCGCTCTCTTTCTCTCTCTCTATCCCGGCGACACGTGTCGGCGGTGCATAGCGAGCCGAGTAAATGCATCTGTCATTAGAGCGCAAAATAAACGCTACCGTCATCGGCCAGCTCGTCAGGAATTGGCCGAGAAGACGCGCGACTCGCTTCATCCCCGGATTGGCGCAAGGCAACCGTGAGAGAGAGGCAGAGCGTTGCAAATTAATTCTGTGATTTCCCGCCGATAGGTAAACGACGACAGAATAATCTTTTAATCTTTTGTACAATCGAAAATGGATGAATACATCCGTTACATCATAAATATATTTGCGTTTATTTAATACGTTGGTCGCCAGTGTTTTAAATGAAAAATCCACCCTTTGTGTACCAAGAAGGAATATTTTAATCATTGGTTTTTAAATGACATTTATTACTTTATCGTTATTTAAAAAATCGTTGAAATATTACATGTGCGTGTCTTATGGAAGGAGTGATAAAAATTCAATTTTGTCAGGCATTGATTCACACATTGATTCAATATGCAGCCAATGTGCTATCGTTATATAGCCCAGACAGCGGCATGTCCAAAATCTGGACATAAGACATTTTTAAGACATCTTTAAGACGTCTTAAAGACGTCTTATGTCCCGATTTTGGACATGATGCTGTCTGGGGAATCCTTTGAGGCACTCTTACAAATGTCTTCATGACATAACGAGCGCAAAATACAGTTCGAGGATCCCGTGTGTCCGTCTTTTATAAAACACATCTGTCCACTGCCGTCCGTCACTACCGCGAGGCTAGAAAAACACGGGATTCTGTCAGACTCTGTTTGTGTATCCAAATTATCGCGGTTGGGGGACAGCATAATGAAATTCGCCAATTTGTTTCGTGCCCGTACCCTCGTTAAGGCACCTCGCGCCCGGCCCGGCCCGCCGACTTAATGAAATTCATTAATCCAGCCGGCACATTCCACGGGGAGACTCTCGCGGGCGCAAGGTCACTCGGCGATTTGCACTCGCGAGCGTTCTTTTCGGATGACAGAAGACTCCCTTATCCCCTTTTAATAGTCCTTTTAATCGGCAGTGCCATTCACTCCCTTTGAAACTGTCGCAACGTGGACAGCTTTATCATACCTGATCTTTCTTCATTATACAGTCTTCGCGCGCTGGACTTATAATACGGATAGCATTTTGCTTAAAGTTTCGCCAATGCGAAACGTTTAAAGTTGAATACAATTTTAGGAACTTATTGCGTTTAAACGTTTAAAGCAGTTCGAAAGTTTTGCACTTGAGAAGTATTTGGACGCCCCCAAAAAGTTTGTGTCAAGTAATTAAGTATTATTTCTTATTAACAATTATCTTCATAAATGTTATGCATATATGTAACATGTTTATGTGTTACAACACGCACATTTATTGTACTTTTAAATTTATTTATTTATTTATTAAGAATTATCGCATCATGAATTATTCTTATCACATAAAATGTTATATCATATAGCCTTTCTTAACATGAATCTTGGAATCCGTTTCTCAAGAGCCTGGTTGCTTAGCTTCTTTGATCTTTTATCAGTTGTATAATCCAATATGACACGATATCGCGATTCTTCTTTCAAACATGCTTCTTTAATTTTCACGAGACTTGTTCTACGCGAGAAATCGAAAACTCGTAATAAAGCGTCACGGCGGAAGAAAATAACGATATCGACATTGTGTATTTCGTCGAATGTCTGTTTGTTTTATGATAGATTGGAGTTTTTGTTCGAATTAATCAAACGCGCGACGAAAAGCGATTGTCTCGCCAGCGTGCGGCGTTAGCAGGAGCGACGTTCAGCAGAATCTAGTTTAAAAAACGGATCTTGATGTAAATTTTGCGGTATGGTCGAACGTAAACGTTTACCGTAAAACCGGCGCGCGAAACTTCAGAACCGGGCCAACGCGCCGTTTCTTCTCGGAGCTGCAACTTTCAGGGCACTTTTTCACCGCGCTGTTTATGAAACGAGTGTATTGACTGAAACATCTGCCACCGCCACCGGAGCGATTCAAGTATTGAATGTGCACAAATCTGTCTCTGCACACGCCATTCGACTGCTTCGCTAATAATCTGTTGGTCAGTGATGATTACGTGATATATGTATATATATATCAGTGATCAGAAAAACAAGTTCCTTATAATTTAAATTTGTATACAGCATTTCCAATTTATCTATAATTATCTACGAAAATTGATAGATATGGAGTATTCAAGGGTTAAAACGTTAATTTTAACTTTAGAAATATTATTTTTAATTTAATAACGTTAATTTTTATTTTAATAATATTAATTTAAGAAAAAATTAATTTTAATCGTCTTTTAACGAACTTGAAGATGATTTTAATGATGAGCTATTATTTTAGGATGCCGGTTTTTATTGTTTTATTATCGTATTTAATGTGTGTTTATAATGCAGCACGTATAAACAAATATTATAGTATCACTATTATTCTCTTTTCTCTTTTTATAAACGGTTTTATCTTCTTGACATGTAGTGTTCACATTTGTATTTTATATTGCTATTTATCACTCAGAAAATATTTAATATGAAACGAAAATAAAAATCAGAAATTAAAGCGTCGATATTGAAATTCGAGAATAACCGGCTTATTTTATGTAAAGTCCCGCCAAGTTAAACGACCTCGCAAAATGTTATACGCGAGGACGAGATATAGTCGTCTTATATAATCTCACCAATTTCCTCCGAACGGTGCAACAATCGAACGAATGTGACCGATGAAGCGGGATTCTTATCGACCTTTGAAAATCACCAAAAGACGTAACGCTGTATTTCTCACGCTCCAACAAAAAAGAATCATCCCGATGACGTGACACTGATTTAACAAATCAATCTCAAATTTCTTTCAAAACCTACCAACACCTTTACTATTCTAAAAAAAAAAAAGATACCGATCTTCCTCCAATTACACATCGGGTGTATTCGTCAACGAGTTTTAGCAACAACTCAGATAGCACGCGTGTCCAAAATCGGGACATAAGACGTCTTATGTCCCGATTATGGACATGATGCTGTCTAAGAAGCTCCATCTAGATCACGATCTTCGCGGATTTCGCGATTGATCGATCACGACGTAAGTTTTTCCGATCTTCGCGCGTCTCCTCAAAGCGATTCAAACGCACAACGTGACGTCCGACATGCGGAGCAGCATTATCTCGAAGAATCTCATCGACGATCCCACGAAGATCATTTCCATCAATTTCTAGCATCACTTCCGTCGATCCTCGACACCGAGAAAACGACTGCTGATCCCACCGTCGATCACCCTCTCGAGAAAGCGGAAGGTAGGAGGGGTAGAGGGGAGGCAGGATCGCACTTACCACATATCTTCCTCGGCGGCGGAGCACGATGATTGCGTTGCGTATCACGTGAGCCGCCGGGCGTATCCGCTCGTCATATCCGCGCGTTCACTCGCACTCGTATTTACGCGCGGCCCCGCAAGATCGCTGCTCGGCAAGACCTGCTGCCGCGCGGCTCACTGCCTCACTCTATACCCGTGCGAGAGACGAGAGATTCGCCCTTTCCCTCCGTCTCCGTTTCCGGTCCCTGCAATCTGCTCCGGTCCTCTCCGGTCCTCTCGATCGTGCCGGCCTCTCGGTCGACCCGGCACCGCTTCCGCGAGGTTTACGCAGGGCGCAACGCACCCTCTTCGCCTGAGAAGCCTCTCGCTCCCTCCCTTCCCGCGGCTTTCCGCACGCGCGCGACGCGCGTGTGTATCTTCGCCCAACAACACCTCCCTCGTGGCGCTACGTCGCGACCGCTCGCTACCTCCTGGACACAGCGCGAGAGCACCCACTGTACTACAAGACCAATACCACCAGCACCACCATCAGCACCACCACCAATCGCGACCACCACCACCACCACCACCAGCACCGCCACCAGGAACGACGACCGGTACACTACTACGATGGAAGACGTGGGGAAAACCGAGCGCGGGCGCACCACCGTCACACGTTCCGCCACCACTCCTTTTCGCTTCTTCTATTCAGCTCGCTCTCTCCTTCTGCTTGACCCTCTCTCTTTCCCTCTTTCTCTTTATTCTTCTCCTTTCATCTTTACAAGTTTCTCTTTCCGTTCCTCTTCTCGCAATGTTCCATCTCCATCCCGCCGCCTCCTGCTATCTCGGTCCCTCAGTTCTCTCGCGGCCTCTCCTGCTTCGTACAAACTTATAAATAGATATCTAGGTGCGTTCTATTATATTTATATATACGCGGTTCTCTTTCTCGCGCCGACGAGAGGGAGAGAAAAGAGAGAGAAAGAGAAAGAGAGAAAGAAAGAGAGAGAAAGAGCGCAGAGGTAAAGACCGATACCGCGTGCGTGCGTGCGCGCGCGTTACTCGCTTCCTCTACATATACGGCATCCCCGAGAGGAGCGGCACGCACCCTCGATGTGGTACCGGAGTCTCGGGGAGCGCGAATGGGGAATTCCCGGCAACGAAATTCCCGCCCGGCGCGCTCGACCACTTCCGGCCGCGAAGAGATAGGTACCGGAGAGAAAGAAGAAGAGGTGCTCGACGACGACGACGATGTCTCGACGACGATGTCGAAGAGGCGTCCACGATTCGATCCCCGGATTTCCTGCCTTTTTGCTTTAGTACCCCCTCGCGCTCTTTTTGCTCTCGTGACAACAACGAGAGGACGACGACGACGACGACGGGGAGAAAATCTCTCTCCTTCGCCCTTTCCCGAGTCTTCCTTCCCTTCGCGATTCCCGAGCTCTCTTCGCCCTTCTGTCCTCTCTCGCGCTGCTGCCTCTCCCCCTCGGCCTCGCCTCCCTTCGCGGCTCACGGCGAGCAACCCCGATGTCACTGCACCGCTCTCTGTCTCGCTCGAGCACCCGTACGGCCAGTGCTCCCTTCTCCTATATATACGCGCATTCCACCGCGTTGGGGTCTCGCCCCGCGTACACGTTTCCCCTCGCTGGCGCGCGCGCCAGGGTAGTCCCGAAATTCCGGTCGGCGAACGTCGACTTCCGTCCGGCGTATCCCGGGGGTCGACGACGGCGACGTCGTCCGATCCGGAGCGCGCGAGCCGAAGAGCGGAGAACCCTGTTTTTTTCCGCGGGCGCGACGCACAGGCTGTGGACGGCGACAACGGGCACACGACGGCACTCCACGCTCTCCGCACTCGGACGATATGCCGCCGGCACGACGCCAGCGACGCCTGGCGTCGCGACGCCCACCCCCGCTCCCGTCCGGTCCGGTGCGAGACGCCGCGAGGCGACGCGAGCGCGTGCGAGCGCTATAGCCGACCACGGCGCGGGGCATGGGTGGCGGTGGTGAATGTGTTGCCAGTCCCCGTGCCGGAAACAGTGGCGGATTTTACGCGGGGATACCCTTGGAGAAAATTGAGAACCTCACCGTTCTCATTTGCATTTTTTTAATCGTCAAATTTATATTTCTGTTCAAGTTGTTCTCAACGATAATTTACAATTCGACATAAAGCCTTTCCTTCTTTTTGATACTTTTCTCCGTGTCGCCAGTATATCAGTAGTTATTGCTAGTAGAAATCAGACAAGTGGTAAGGACCATATAGGGAGTAGCCAGTAGCACGTGACACTCGTAGTCAGACACGGCGCAGTAGTAAAACATATATTGTTTCGCACAAACTAGATTCGAAATTTTTTTTCTCTCGCTATTGATTTAACAGACAATTTACTTGTTTAATTTATGTGTGAAATTAATTATTAGTCTGTATAAATATCAAGATCGGTGGAAAAAAAGTTTACAACAAAATTTATTCTATAATTGATATGTAGGCTATATATACTAATGCGGTCCCCGCGGTCGAAAAAACTGATTACAAAACTTAATGCAATTTACATAATAACTGCAAATTTTTCCTTGAATCAGATGTTATTATTATCAGTACCATGTTGTTAACAAAGTTACCGCACTGTAATTTCTTTTATGATAATTTGATATTTTTGGTAACAAGAATAGTCGAAAAAACGTTCCTTTCTTATGAGCTTTTTTTACATTTTGTTTCTCCATCGTGAGATTTTCGTTCAATTATAGGGTACGCGAGATTGGCGAAGAACGAGACGGAAGGAAAATCGGGATACGCGTAAGTCGACGGACCACGCGCGTAAGGAAAACACTTCCTCGGTAGAACGACGACGACGATCGGCGGAAAAATTTATTTTCGACCCATTTCAGTCGACCCACTTTCACGATCGCGCACGCCACGTGAAGGGGGACCGCCGAGTTTACTCTCAGAGACTCGCACAGAGGCGGATGATTTAGCAAAGAACGCCCCGGCTCTTTGTCGCGCACCGTCCTTCGAAAGCCTCTCGCCCTTCGCAACGAAACGCGATTATTGTCGTTCCCCCGTAAGGGGAAGACAGAGCGAGAAAAAGAGAGGACGCCAGAACTAAAATTAATATAATTAGATACATATGTCGGCGGCAGTACGGAAATTAATTAGAGTAGAATTCTTGTTGATATAAATTTTCGCACGTGATTTTTTTTTTTTTTTTTTTTTTTGCGTTGGAGGTGAAAAATGCCTGACGCATACCCTGGAGCCGGCCTCCAAGGTTATGCCGGGTTTGCACCGGCTAAAAAACACCCCCGTGCAACTATCCCAGATCTTAAGCCGCGGGATCTGGGAGCCGTAATTATTTCGATCTAACGTAAGATATACAGGGTTTATCATAAGTCACGTCCCATCTCTGAGAGAATAAATTAACAAAATCGAAATAAGTCGGAAATAAGGGATGACGAAATTACGTTTGAGCCTTATTTAAAAAGTTACAATCAAATAACTTCTAAAGTATACATGTTATCATTCAGACAGAAAAAAGCGTATAAATCGCAATTTTGTCCCATTTTTGTGTACTTGATATTGTTTAAATAAATCATTTAAAAATTGAAAAAAATATAACAGAAAAAATTAAAAAAAACCGTAATTGCAATTCTCGATGTCATAGAAGAATTTACCATAAAAATTCCATTCATTTTTACTGTACTGGAGCAGAGATATATAGTATGATATTTACATAGGGAATATCTATATATATGTATGTACAATTTCTGTAATTTTTAAATAAAGCGAATATCTCAGAAACCGGTCAAACAATCGATCGCAAATTTAACACAGATTTTTGGGATATGTAAATGCACAATCTCTGTAAATTTCAGTTTCATCCCTCTATTTTAACATAAGCGATATACATCCTTAATTGTAACTCTTTAAAGAAGACTTAAACGTAATAGTTATTTTGTCATTCTTTATTTTCGATTTATTTTGACTTCGTTAATTTATTCTCCAGAGATAAGGCGTGACTTATAATACACCCTGTATAAGTAAATTACGTAAGGTAATTGTTCATATTTATGCGCGAGCCAATTGAGGCATCATTTTCCTATTGGTATCGCCGTCGAACATTCGTAAAAACGTTTCTTTTTGTCTTCGCTCCAAACTTATTCTTCGGCGACTTGTAAGTTCTCGCTCTTATATAAAGTTTCTATTTTTCTTACTTATTTATTTAATGTTCAAGTAAATCTACCGTCAATTAATAATTCAACGATTACACTTTCTTCGATCGACATCGAACCGAAGTATTGTAACATAAATATTATATATAGCTATTATCTAACTTATATACACACAACTCATATGTAACTTATATCTAACTTATATATAATTATATATATGTACCTTACAGGTATAAAGAATCGTATCTCCGTTATTATAAATTTAGAGAAAACAGGGTTTAAAGTTTATTATTTCTATGAAAATTTTCAATGCGACTTTCTCTGAATTGTACTAATACAATGTTTAGAAAAAGCCGTATGAAAATTCTGTAAGAATGTTGTATAGGAATATTGTATCTTAGTAACAATGGATAAGACTCTTTAGCATTATACAATTTAAGCGCCTAGTATATATTAGAAAAATTAAATTAACTTTGTTTCGATATAAATTGGAGATACGATGCTTTACCTCTCTAAGGTATAGATATATAACTAAATTTTATTTATAATCGTATATCTTGATTTCTCAAAATGCAGAAAGTGCAATTATTGTTTATATACAACGTTGTAGGTATATACAACGGTTCGTGTAGAGCGTATGGTTCTGAGTTTCGTAAAAAAGATAAAATTTAAACGAGATAACCATTTATGTTCTGCGAGTTTTGGCCTTTTCTAGTCCGATCCATTTTAAGGGTGCAAATTCCGTCGTTTAGCGGTACACGAGAGCAGAATTTATTTGGTAAATGGAGGATTAAAAATCAGATAAGTTTGTTGCTTTGTTTTCATTTCACGTGCCAATGCCTCGTTTCTGATCCTCTTACGTTTCATAAGAATTGCATCTATCCATCTTTAAGTAAAAATTCTATTAAAGAAGAAATGTTGCTATATAATCAAATAATTACTTAAATAATAGAGATGTGAGAACTATTCAAATTCAAATTCAAATTTCTATGATTCGAATCCAAATAATTATTCGAATATAACTATTCGAAAATTTTGAATCTAGATGATTCGAATACAAATACATATATATTGTCAATTTTATAATATTTAAATATGCTTTTTGTTTTAAAAAGAATTTACATTACATAATCAATATTATTTTTCCACATTAAAATATTCTCTTAATACCTACGTGTTAAAAAATTCAATCTAATAATAATTATATTCTTAATTAAAAATTATATTTCAACGATTCGATTCGAAATTATTCAATCCGTTTCAATTCGAGTGAAATTTTGTCGATTCGACTTGATTCGAATTCGACAGAGGAAATAAAATTAGATTCGAAATAAAAAATCCTTGATTTGCACATCTCTATTAAATAATAATAAATATAATGTCAGATTAAATAAAAACTTAATGAGTAATAATATTTTATTCAAACAAGGTACTATTTGTGACGAATCACAGAAAGATTGCTGAAGAAGATATTAAGCCTGTTTGTTTTCGCTGCACTTCTGAACTGGTGCAATAAGTTAGAATAAGAGAAAATATATATTTATTTTATTCTAACTTATTACACTATCTTGCTCTAGTTCAAAAGTGCAGCGAAAACGAACAGACCTTTTATTATCATAGTAAAACACAATGTAGAAAATTGAGAATTTAATATAAACTTCACGAATAGAATTTTTGTCAGACGATAAAATTTATTAGATTATAATTACTTGTAGAAGTGCACACACATTACCTCTCAGGGAAATTAGAATAAAACGTAGTGAAAAGTGTCGCTCAACATTACGGTTATTGTTGTTATCGCGTACAATACCGCGTATACGAAGGGGCGCGTATTTTTATAGGGTGTACGATCGATCACGAAATTACGCCGTAAGAAACATTATAGTTTACGAACAGTTTAAGTCTCTCTTCGGCTCTGTTGAGCTTCCCTCTCCCGATATTATGTAAAGTCGCGGAGACAGAAATATTATCCGAAAAAAAAAAGAACATTGGCAATGCAAACGGCCACGCGATAAAATAAGAACTGCCTGGCGACCAATATCCGTTAGTATTTACCGTGGAAAAAACCTGGGCGAATAAACATTAATAATTAATATCGAATTTGATTGATCGATATGACGACCGGAAAAACTTTCGAGCGACTAATTAAAATGCGTGTACATTAATTGCAATTAGAGACAGTAAAGTTATAAAAAGTATAGAGAGTATCTCCGCCGGTCGTAAAAAGGGAGATATTTCTACGGTGAAAATGAATTAATTAAAATCAACGCGAGTAATTACCGCAATGTCATTTTCAATGTGTCTCGATGTCTAACCCGAGTGTAAAAACATTGATATCAGCGTTCGTTACCGAACGGCGCGACGTTTCATTTTGATTAACCATTGATTCAAATTTATTAATGCAACAATGAGAATACGCTGGCATTCGATAATGAGTTTGTCAACATTTCAACATCAGGGAAGGCGGAGCAATTGTTTCTAGGTCCGGAACGTAGAATTTGCAAATCATTCCCCCGATAACCGCTTCCTATAGCGGCTACCGGCGCGGCGGTCCGCGACAGCTGTGCGGTCTGCACCTTCGGGGTCTTCCCTAAATATACGATCGGTCGACGGATAACGTCCCTGACTGCTAAACGCTACGCCGAGAGAGAGAAAGAGAGAGAGAGAAAACTCGCCGCGAGACCGACCCTCTTTGCGCGCGTCGCGTCGTCTATCTACATCTACAACGTCGGTACAACTCGCGCTGCATAATGGAATCATGTAGGTCACACCCGGCGAGATGTGTGCGTGTCAACACAACGGCATCCGTGCGACGTCGCCCGTATAACCGAGTGTCACGCAATAATAGGCGTACACGCTGGCGATTTAATATTATCCGACGAAGAGAAGCGAACGCGCGCGCGTCGCCGCCGCCTCTCTCGCGCGTTGTCTACTCTCTTCCGCGACGGCGAACAGGCGCGATTCTCATTTCGATCCCTCGAGCACTGACGCCAAAGGAAGCGGTTGAAAAGCGTTTTTAATCGCGGTCCCGCCGCGGGATTGACACCGAATGGATCCTTGCAGATCAATCGACTCTCGGGGCTACGTAAACGGGGAAAGGGAAATTAAATTTACCGCGTCGACCGCGAGAGCGCGAAATTGAAGCCGATCTTACTCGCGGGAAAGTCGAAGCCGTTTCTTCTTCTTCTTCTTCTTCGTAAATAGAAGTTCGCATCTCGATATCGGTTCTCGGCCATTTCCTTCAAACCGCGCGCCGGGAAAACTCGGAAGCAGATCAACCCGAGGCGATGGGAGATAAGCTCCCACTTGGAAAAACTTAAATGCGACACGAGAGCGCGCCGCCTTCCCTCTCGCGGAGATTACTTATGCGCAACGAAATTAGATAATTATACGGAGTTGCAACAAACAGTCAGGCGTATTACGCGTCAGCCGACACGCATTCCCGACGTTGCACACGCGATCGCTCATTTACAAGCGCGATATGCGCGTGATGTAACGCGTTCCCGTTTTGATCGGGGCCGGCGAGGGAAGTCCGGAAGTCGCGTTAAAATTCCGCTCCGCAGGCATCATCCGCGCCCGCAGAATATTACGCGCGCGGAATGCATACACGGGTTTATTCCCTATCTGATGAGCAGTCAATTCCCGTGAACGAGCCCTGTCGTGGCTCTTCGCTGTTCGCGCGCGCTTTGCAATAATAGAGAGAAAAGTTGGTCGAACTGTATCGACTTTCCGGAAAGCCGCGCGAGAGCCGTGTATTTTAGTAGATGACGGTACATTGTTAGTATCCCCCGAGTAAGCGTTATTTATCACTTCTGGCCCACTAATAAAACGCGATAAAATGAGACGGACAGCGCATGTAAGTGGCTTGAATCAAACTCATCGATGGACTCGATTGATCGAGTCTAATTTTGAGCAAGATTGTCGAAACATCCCTAGAGAATATTAGAATATCTTGAAGTCGCATAAACGTTTAAAGACATTTGTACTTTTAAGACACATCTTAGAATCCAATTTATGACATCTTTAAAACTATTTTAAGATGTCTTTAAAACATCTCGTTTGGAATCGCTTATTGTAGACATGTATGATTTTTATCAATGATACAGTTTAACCCGGAAACGAATGCCTGATTTTTCTTTTTTTTTCCATAAATAGTCACCTAGGATAATTTTTACACCCCAATTAAAAATCATTGTTATTAATTACATATTGTATATTTTTGATTGTTCTTAGAATTTATTAATATTTGAGGACAATTTGTGAATATAAATTTACTCAACATTTTCTGAAAAAGTAAGGTAAAACAAAAAAAATATTTAATTAGAAAGAAGCACATCAAGAGACACGGCAGTGTCTCGCGCCAAGTGAGACCGCACCGTGATTCTTTTACGCGAACGCACGAGTTGCGAGTACCCGAGATTTTGAGATAAAAATTACTGTAATGTGTGTGTGTGTGTGTGTGTGTGTGTGTGTGTGTGTGTAGCTTTATTTTTTCGATACTGGGGTGACTTATACCTCAGTATCAAAAAAATGAAGTTTACATCGCAGTAATTTTTATCTGCTTTTTTCTAATTAAATTTTTTTTTTGTTTCTCCTTACTTTTTCAGAAAATTTTGAATAAATCTATATACATATATTTCCTCCTCCCAGGTTAAATAGTAATATATGTATATATGTATATGTGTGTGTATATATCTTCTCTCTCCGATTTTTTTGATGAATTTTAGTTATGTTGTTCTCTAGATGAAAATAAGGGACACGTATTTTTTTTATACGTGTCCATACGCGTGTTTAGCGGATAAAACACTTCTTTGAAAAAAATCGGTTTTTCTCTTTTGGGCCGAATATCTCCGAAACTATAAAAGATAAAAAAATTTTTTTAAACAAAAGTTGAATGGTTTGAAGAGCACTTAAAATGATAACAAAATAAAATTATTTCATTTTATTTTTTATTTTTATTGTTTTTTATCTTTTATAGTTTCGGAGATATTCGGCCCGAAAGAGAAAAGCCGATTTTTTTTCTAAGTGGTGCTTCATCCCTTAAACACGTGTATGATGGGAACGTATAAAAAAATACGTGTCCCTCTTATCCAGAGACTAACATACTAAAAACTCATCAAAAGCGGAGGGGAACACTTCCGTAGGTTAGTCTATTCTTTTTTTATCCGAAGGTGTAGAGTATTCTGTGCTTTTTATTTTTAATCACTTTAAGTTCAGATATGCAGGGGATTAGCCCACGGTATCTTAATTCAAATGGAGGGAGGGGTACAGATAGCAGTTGCCAGTTGCTAGGTGTGGCCCGAGTCGATGGAGACTGACAAAGAAGATAATTGGCCGGTCGGATTATTAGAAATTAAAACTACGAGATACGTGTATAACACTGCAAGAAATTCAAGAATTAAAAAATATACATGGCGCTAAATTAGCTCACAAGGGAACCTCGTGAAGTGGAAAATTCTGATTTTAATGAAACTTTCCACACATGTAGGGAGAGTAAAAAGATGAATTTAGATATTTTTTGTAGCGGCCCAAAAACGGTTTTAAGGGGTGAAACCACCCCTCATATGTAGAGCGGCTTTTTGCTTTTCTTGATATATTTCGAAAAGTATTCGAGATATCAAAAAATGTTTCAAATAAAAGTTTTATGGTAAAATCTCCTCTATTCAACAACATTAATATAATATTTTTTAAAAATAATTTTTGTTTAAAAAATTTTTTTTTCAAAATTTTATTAATGTGGTTAAATAGAGATGTTTTTACCATAAAACTTTAATTTGAAACATTTTTTTATATCTCGAATACTTTTCAAAATATATCGAGAAAAGCAAAAAGCCGCTCTATATGAGCAGTGGTTTCACCCCTTAAAACCATTTTTGGGCCGCTACAAAAAATATCTAAATTCATCTTTTTACTCCCCCTACATGTGTGAAAAGTTTCATTAAAATCAGAATTTTCCACTTCGCGAGGTTCCCTTATCAGTTGAAGGACGAACACGATTGCATAAACACGAATGCTTGGGCAACATCAACTAATACAAATTGCAAGCAAGAAGTTAGTCGCCCAGTTTCTCCGCACGAGAGTCCCGTTGTTAATTTCTCGTGCGAGGGATGCAGTTTGGAATATTAAAATTCCTGTGATCAAATGGGACTTGAGAATCTGGTTCGTCATAGTTGTGAGTCTGACGCTTTACCAATATTGTATTTAAAAATATGTGTATCTTTTTAATTTCAAAAATCGAAACTTTGTTATTTCTTTCTTTTATTTATGTACATTTATGAGCAAAATTATGATCATATAACTCGATAAGATATTATTAAAGATCAATAGTCTTTTAGAAGTTCATGTGATTGCTGACAACTATGATTACGAAAATAATGATTCTCAATTAATTCAGGCATAGACCACAAAATTTGAGATAAATAGAAACAGAGAAGCAATAATGTACAATATCGAAATAAATATTGTTTCATCTTTATGAAATAGTTTAAAATTTGTTTTCATTATATGGATTTCATTGTAAAGAGTATATGTTTCTGTAAAACTTTGCAATAAATAATCGGATCCAAATTCGATTAAAAAATTTCGCTTTTTAGGTAAAATACTATTAATTTCACCAACCATTCATAAAGTTACTACTTACTTTATCTGTAAGGCGTAAAATTTGAATAGACTTGAAGAAAGAGTTATAAAGGTTTAAAATGCAAAATCTGATTTGTACTAGGTTCAATCTTTCATTTAAATCTCTCATTTAATCTTGGAAAAAGAAGATCAATTACAGTGGAAAAGGCCGGCGCTTTTCAAATATTTTCTTTGAAAGAGAAAAAAAACCAAGATAGAGATTGAAAGAATTGAGAAAACCATAATTACGTTTATGCGATTCATTTATTATGGTTCCTTAATCCGTAGAAAATAATAATGACAATGTACATTTCTATATATCTGTCGCTCAACAAATAAGATAATATGTATAATTACAATGTACGCGCCGCGCGCGGTCGCGAGTCTTCTACGAGAAAAAAAAAGAAATTCGTTTCTTCCCTTCCTTTCTTTTTTTCTTCTTTCTACTTCGCCGGGCGAATCTCGGAAGAGAGACTCGCAAAATATCGTCCTCCTCGATTCGCAATGATTCACACACGAAATTCATCTAATAACAATGATCGTTTGCAACGCGGGGGATGCGACTTATGATTTTTCTTACACTCCTTACACTCTCGCGATTAATCGAAACGTACAAATTAGCATCATTCTTCTAATGGCAGTGAGACAAAAATTCTGCCGATAACGAATGAGGGAGAAAGCGTCGACGCGTGCGACGGTCTAAAGGGGAAAAACGAAGAAAATGACATCGCTGATTCGGGAAATGATGTTGCGACGCAAAACTGTTGTTGCGAATAGAAGAAACGCTTCGAGAAATTTCCCTCTCGTAAATTCGGGGAATGTCCCGTTCCCTTTCTCCTTCATTTTCTTCCCTTAAGAAAACGCTTCGAGTCGATCGCGTAACGACTGGCTGTACAATTGCTGTGCAAATTGCGAGTAAAGAGACAAAGTCAAATGAAAATCTCTCGTTCTCGAAATGGGCCGCTACGATCACGCAGCGTTGACAAAGGATCATTATGATTACACGGCGAAGCTGCGCCGGCGAATAGTCCTCGAATTATATCGCGCTTATTATGTGATAATAACATATATTCATTTATGAATTCGTATTACATATCTTCGACCTTTTTAGTTTCAAGTGATCTTTAAACGATGAAAAGGTGTCTAATTCACTTTAATTTTAATGCGATAAGAATCAATTACATATAATACAAATAATTATTTTAATCGAGAATCAAAAAGTTCAAGGTAAACGCATTTCTTTTTATTCGCCGTTAAATTTTGTTGACCGATTTGGTTACGAATTAATAGTCAATCAGTATACTAATTATTAATTAATCGATTCCATCAATATCTCCTATTAATACTCTTATCAATTGCTGTTATCGGTTAATATTCCACGAGTTCATATTTTCCAGTCAAATTTTCTTTCTATGTGTCAGAGTTAGAACTCGGAATAAGCTAAGCAATCGCTAATTAATTAATGCTACGGTGCAATCGATTCTATATGCTGTCCATTAAAAAAATTACGACTTGGAGTAAATTTATTTTTTTTTTTTTTTTAGAATTTATTCTCTCGATATATCTATATAATGTGTAAGTAAAAAAGGAGTAAGATTACTATCTCTTTTGTAGGATTTATGAATATCACAACTATTTACAGTTCCCTCTTTTCTTTGCATAAGAAAAAAGGGCTCGATTCGGGGAGGATTGCATTCAGAAATTTGGTGAAATGGTAAACATTAATTGAGAAAGCAACAATTAAAATGGCTAATATTAATTGAATTTAATTTAATTACCATGCATTTTTATCATCCTCATATAACTAATCTATTATCATTAAATGTGCAATAAATAATTAATATATAAATAATTTTTCTATAATTCTGCGTGGCAGCTTAGAGCACTCAAACAATTTTCTTTAGAAAAAAAAATCAATAAACCTATTGTATTCTATGCAGTATGAGTTTTTTCATTGCTATACGACACAATGCAAAGTCGTTTCTCTATAGCTCGCTCGGAACGTAACGAGATTCTTTTTTTATTATTTGTTAATCGTGTATAATTTGCATATTAAAAACACCAAATGATCGGCGTTGGATATTAACGGCATTGGACAGTAACGGCCCATTTGTCAAGTAAAATCGAAGAATTTTAACTAAATCTCGGCGTACAATGAACAAATATTGCGTATGCGTCGCATAACTTTTACTTCATACGGAACTTCTTTCAAACTTACGCGATATCACATTTTAAAAACTTTGAAAATTTCAATGATTTCTACTGTAAGTGTTCTAACAACGTGAGAAACTGGATGCCAGGATTGGAGATAAAGTAATATTGCTTTGTAACAATTTTTTTAAATCTCGATTGAATTATCATCTGAAAATCCTGATCTCTTTACTGAAACTTTTGAAATAACAATATTACTCTCCTTCCAACTCGACAGAAGCGAAACTTGTATTCTGCATTTTTTTCGTTATTGGATTAGAAAAAAAATATCTGGTTTATATCTGTTGCAGAATAAAATTGCGCTCTAATTTAATATCGAAAAAATTTCGAGTAACGCAAGTTTCGCTTCTCCAACCCTCACGTATATCACACTTTCGTCCGCGAACATAGAAGCGATGTGGAACAGATGTTGATCTCTTATGCGCAAAGGCGCGTTTCGTCCCCTCATTTGCATTGTGGACATTCTGATTCTAAACGGCGCGTAATATAACGAAAACGTTGCCGCGAATGTGAAACCCTCTTTCTTATTAATATTTCGTTACTACAGTATCGGGTTATCGGTGCGTTCCGTATACAATGGTATATGCAATGCGGTGCCTGCCTGCACCTCGCATCGAAAGACATTGTAATACACCGAAATACAGAATATATATATGGTAATATATATATAAACCTCTTACAATATATGTATAAGCAATATTTACAAGGTTCTCCACATGATATTTTTGACCTTTCGTTCGAGAATAATGATTATAAGTGCTAACTAATATTTAGCTAAATTTCCTTTTAGTCAGTTAGATAATTATTATTATACATAGTATAAGTATAGGGATCCTCCTCCTACGTCCTTCTCCGTTCCGGAGTACCATGGAAAGCAGCAATGTTTTTTTACGAAACGATTCCACGAGAAGAGATACAATTTGTAAGATTCAACTTGACTATGCTTATCTCACGAAGTACGAGATTGATACAATGTATTTCGTATACAATTTATCGAGAAACGGATTAGCTGGAAGAAAAGAAATACAAGAAAAAGGAAAGAGACCTTTCGGAAATCATGCAATCTGATATCCTTTAAGGATAGCAAAAATTTCGAAAAACAATATGCTCGATTTGACTTCAATTGAATCGTTAAGTGGAATTATCTCTTTAGTACGCTAGAGCACTTTATTAATCTATAGAACTGTATGACGCTTGGATAAGTATTCACGTACTATGGCTCTGATTTTGTACGCGGTATTCAATTTAATTCTACATGGGAGAAATATGTAGGTGCGCGTATCTAAAGCTTCTTCCTACACGTTTTCTCGCTTACGATATCTCGATAGGCCCTCAGAGATTCGTTGTTGTTATAAGAATAAGACATATACTGCTAAAAGATTTAAATAACGTGGACTACAAGAGAGAAAGAGAAAGAGAGACAGAGAGATGACAGAGAGATGAGAGAGAATGAGAAAGAGAATGAGAAAGAGAATGAGAAAGATAGGGAGAAAATGTGGCGATGCTAGTTGTATCACTATAAATCAAGTTTGATCGTGAAAAGTATCTTCAAGTTCGATATGAACTTGCTGTCACATGTCGTAGGACGAGGAGGCTTAACTTCCTGAATGATCTTTCGTTTTTTTAATTATGTTTAAAAAGATAGTCTATATATATATCGTAATGAAATCGATATTACACGCGCGTCATGAACGATGGAGAGAAAAGGGGAGGGGGGCAAGTCGAGGGAGTGGGGGCGGGGGACAGATGGAATTATAGCTGTTAAGAATGCGTTAGATCGATGGTACGTGTCTCGTTGCCGAGGATCAAGCGTAATCTTTTCATGGGCGGCGGCGGCGGATCGAGATTCAATTCGCGCGACTTCTTATGCCGTCTCTCACGGTCCCTGCTCTTGTGCTTCTTCCGGCGTTTGCGCCTCTCCAATCCCTCGACGCGCAGCACCTCATACTCCGGCTCGTAGCTGTCCTCGCTCATGCCGCTGGTGCCGGACTCGGCTATGTCGTCCAGCACGGGCGACCGCTTCATTCGCAGCGTCAGCTTCAGCCGACCGCCGGTCCTCTCCGGCGTGACAGGACAAACTCGACAATCGCTGGAATTGCTCGTTCGCCATCGACACTCGGACGGGGTTGTGCTTGATTTTCGCGCGCTACCATTGCTCTCGTAGGCTGTCAACCTGAAAGAAGATCCCTCCGGTTTAGAAAAGAAAATGTTAACTTTATAAAATCTCTCGCGAAAAATATTTATAGATTTGGTTCACGCTTGTGTTCTAAATGATAAAAATAAACTTCATATATTCATTACATATTTACCGTTCCAAGCTCACTGCAACATCACAGTTTCCTCTTGACTGAACACTATTGGATTCTGCGCCATGTTCGCTCTGTGCTACGGTCGGAGGCCACGGTTCCTCCCGGACCAGCACTGGCGGCTCGGCTTTATTGTACTCGTCATTGCACTGCATCTCCTGCACAGGCGACACCGCTATCGAAGCGGAGGACGCGTGACGAGATTCGTGCTTGCCGCGTCTTATTATGGACAGTATACCGATATCTTCCAGGTTGCTCTCCTTTTCGCTGAACTCGTAGATATCGCCCTGGATGCCCGAATCATCGTCGGCCTCCCCTATCTCGGCCGTCGCCGATCTCTGCCGATCCCTCCTGTGACTCTTGGTAGATTTATTCTTGCTCTTGCCCTTACCGTGACTCTTCGAATCGTCCTGCATACTCTCCATCAAAATCCCGAACTTGGACTTGGCGTTCGAAAGTCTCTTCTGCAGCTTGCGAGACGACTTCGAGGACGCGTCGAAGGCGTGATCTTTCCGCCTGGATGTCGATCTCTTTAACGCAGAATGGCGATTGTCCTCTAAATTCATATGGCCGGTTAAATCGCTATTATAGTTCGTGATCTGTACGTTACTGAAGACCGTCGTGTTATTTCCTTCCGTAATATTTATTCTGGAGTCCATCTCCGTCGCGCATAATGTCGCCATTCCGGATCTAATGCCAGGTTCGACATACGCATCACTTTTTGTTACGACGCCCTCTTCTTCTTCTTCTTCTTCCTGATTCGAAACTGTACTACTATAACATTTTAAATCGTTCTCAACTTCTGCCTCTACAACTCCCTCCGAGTTCAATCCACAAAATTCGATACTGTCCGAGTGATTCGCCGCCGACGCGTCGACGGTGATCGGACTCCCGCAACTTTCACTTTCCTCTTCTTTCTCCACATCGTATTTCTGCACCACGATTACTTTCGCGGAGTTTATATCGCAACATTCGTCATCCGATCGAGAACTCGTCTCGTGTAAGATGTCATTCTCTCGAAAATCAGTCCGCAACATTTTCTTTTCTTCGATTGGCGGCGGCGACGAATCATCGTCCTCAAACTCGTAAGACGACTCCTCGTTCGGCGTCTTGCGATCGTCTTGCTCGTCCGTCGAAGAAAGCCGATTGCTATGAGACTTGGAACGTTTGTTAACGCAATTCACCTGCTCAGCCGCGCCATAAGGATCGTTCTCGGCTTCCTTGTGCCGCATAGGCGACGAATGATGGTAGTCCCTCGAGCGACAGTTCGTATCCTCGGGAATAAATTCCGCGGTATGTAAACGTTGTACATAAGTTTGAGACGTGGAACTTAATCGGATTGAATCACAGGCATTTGTACTATAATGTCCCTTTTTGTAACTGGAAGAATTAACGTTATCTACTGTCTCGGGATCGACTTCCGCGATGAGATCCGGTATTCCCCGTTCATCCTCCGCAGAGTCGCCATCACCGTTCGATTCACCAGTGTCCTCTATCTCCATCAGTCGCAGCGGACAGGCATTTTCATTCGATTCCTCCGCCACGGTGCGCTGTCGCGGCTGCTCCATGCAAAAACCGTGGTCCATTTCCGATGCGTTTGGCAGATGATGCTTTTGTAATTGCGAATACAAATTCTCCTTGTGCACCGGTCTGTCGGAATCCTCCTTTCGATGACCGATATCCGCCACTTCCGTGTCTTTCACAGCGGGATTACTGAGACAGGACGACGCGGACTTCACCCCGACTTTCCCTTTTTTCGATTCCGTTCTCTTGTGAAGTCTACAAAATAAAAAATAAAAATTAATTTAAAATTAGAATTTATTACTTCAGTGTTTACAGACAAGAAGAAAAAATTAATTTACAATTAAATTAATAGAAGAAAAATATTTAATCGCGCGCAAGAGCCTAATAAGCTACCTGGACGCTCTGAGCGACTGAGTATTCTTGATGATACTTCCGTCACCGGCATTGCCGTCAAACTTGCACATCTGTTTGTTACGGAGACTCCTCGTGACGGAAGTCGCGATTGCAGAGGGACGAGTTTGCAGCATATTCTCGCCGTTGTTGATCGCCGGCTGCTGCTGATTGATGTCGGAGAAACGGCAGCCTTGCGCGATCAGCTCGGCGTCGTACTTTGTAATCCCTTTGCGTCGCAGCTCCTTCATGCTGAGAGACTGCGGCGCAACCGCCGCATTTACGACCAGAACGGTGTTTCGCTCGGTGAGAGCGGTATCGACTTGCTGTTTGTTCCTGTTCAATGGCTGCTGCCGATGTTTAGTTCGATTGATTCGATTATCTGTTTCCCTCAAACGATAACCTACGAAAATAGAAAAAAAAAAAGAGAAGATAAGTGAACGAAGCTGACAAACAGCCTTTGTGCCTTAAATGTCACGTGTAGCATACCGGACGACAGCTCCTCGCCCGGCTTCTGGCTCGCGAATGCGCCGGTCCCTCGCCTCTCACAGGTTTCACACTCGCAGTAACAGTTGCCATCGCCGAAGAAATCCTCCCCGTAAAAGCAGGTGATTTCCTCGCCCACCTCGATATCGCGCAACACCTTGACGCACGCCGTGTCTCTTCCCGTCGGCACAAACTGCGAAAATAATAACTCTCGCGTTTACATAATAATTCTTACGCAATCACGTTCAAATTTCGTCGAGTGTCCATTATTTACCTTGCAATTCGCTCTACAGTCATGGTTTATGTATGCGGCTGGTCCCAACCACAATTGAGCGCAATTCTTTCGACAACTAAACATCACAGAGAAGTCATTTTTCCCAGGATGCAGCAACGCAGCTTCCTCCTAAAGACATACAACAATAAATAAAGATAATATGTATTAAATGGAAAAAAATGAGAAAATGTGTAGAAATGAAAAAAATTCCATCAAAATTTTCTTTTTTATACACTTTGCAAAGCTCAAACCTTCTCACTAAGCTCCGCTATGCAACCGACGAGGCAGGAAATTTTGTCATGTTTCATCCATTTACGGGTGGCGCATATCTTAGCACCCTTTTGTCCCTCTAAGCTGTATCTATAGCACGGCGCTATGGCAAAGCCGGAATCCTTATCGAAAACTCGCAGGTATCGTTTGATCTGTAAAAATCAATAACTATTACACACACACACACGATTTATTGCTTGTATCAAAAAGTGATGCAAGTTTCTCGCTAAAATAAAACAATGCAATTTGAAAGCGGCATCAATGTGCATCTGTAACTTACGTGATTCTCCAGATTGATTTGCTGCTGTTTGGACTTTGTGTGGGGTAGCCGCGCGCCCCAATCACCACCCATCAACTTCTTGTACGCCTTCTCGTAATTTTGAGTTTCCTTAAATTCACGGATGATCTTTCGCAGCTCTTCCTTATTCGCCTTTAACGGCCTGTACCTGTCAGACGGAATGGAATTTTAGAAAATAGTTTGGATAACTTGTACGTTTGTACATTTGAATTGGTCGAACGATAGTATACCTGATGTTCATCTTATGGGTGGTAAATCCTAGGTAGGGATCCAGCACGAGGGACGTAGCCAGGTCGTCATTGTCGGAGAGCTCTTTGGGTGTCATTCCACATCCTCCACCGCTGTTGGGCTGCATCTTTGCAGCACCCACCGTGCCACCTAACCTTCGCTCCTGCTTTCTTACTGCAGTTGCTGAGGCCTGAATCGACTCGCAGTAGTCCACCACCATTCTGCGACGCTGACTTTCACTAAAAAAGAAAGACAATACAATCAAATACAAATGAAACATGATGACGAAAAAAAAGAGGGCGCTTCTGCGCGACAAAAAGACTTTTTCCCTTCCTCTAATTAACCGCATTAATAGGTTAAGCAGGTTTTCCCCAAGCGGATTTAAGGTTAATGCACATTCGATGTATCCTTAATGCATTTTTAACATATTGAAGGTTAATGTACCCCAGATCAAGCTCTACTGGGACGTCAGACTCGGTGGTGCACCTTGCATCGTTATTGTTCCGCGCGACTTTCCGGAGCGAGCGAACCGACTTAATTGGCAAAACGCCATCTCGGAGCCTATGAATGACTCCCTATAGGTCCACACTCGAGCGAGAAACGGAACGTAAGTATAGGATCCAAGACGCTACGCCATACGGACGCGCGGCATTGTCCGGTTCCCGACCGACGACTCGATACCCCCCTCCGTCCCCCCTTCCCGGACTCCGGAGTCCGGAGCGATCTAGCGACGTTTCTCGAAGGGAACGAACATCTCGCCTCGCCTAGCCGTAACCTACTCAGCTGTTACTCAGGTGTCATTGGTGTCAAAAACACCGCACGGCTCACCGACAAGAGCGACTCTGTATCCCTTTCCCCTCCCCGCCGCCCCCTCCGCCCTTTAAACGCACACGCCCGAGTTCCCCCTCGCGACGCTGCGCCGCGTCCACGTTGCTCCCCTCGGTGAACGGGAGGGCGAGGGGGCACCCTCGCGCGCCACCCGGACCCGAACCTGACCCTGAACCTGAACCTGAACCTCCGCGGGGGCGAACCAAACCCACCGAAACTCCACCGCGTCACCACGTCGAGGAAGATGGGGGGGAGGGGGGAGGAATGTTCACCGATGCTCGAGTGTCCCCGTCGCGGGTGGGTTCTTTAAACACGCCGTCCTGCCGAACGATCCTCCGCGGCGGCGAAGACGGCGTCGCCTCGCGCTCGGAACATCGGGGTTTCGGAAGATCCCCCCTCGGAAGTCAGCGCCACGGACGAGACGAGGCCTTCGTCGGGTCCCTTCGTATCGACCAGGACGGGACACGGCAACGGCGGCGGCGGCGGCGGTGGCGGCCTATGGGCGGACTGCCTTGCGGGCGCGCGTCGACATAACGGTCCTCTTCCTCTCGGAGGAGGACGCCGCCGTCGTCCGAGAAGGCCCGAGAACGTCGACGGCGACGGAACGCCGTACGCGAGAACACGGGACTAATGGCGGGGGCGGAAGAGAAGGCCAGGCGTACTAGCCGTGCGATGTTCTTTCTTTCTTTTTTTTTCCTCAGGACGACGCGGGGTGGCCCGTCGTCGTCGACGACGACGACGGACGACGACGAGGACGACGCGTTACTTACCGCGATGATGCTCTCCCGAGAACGGACCTCTCGCATCTTGCGGTCGGTCGGGCCCCTAAAGCTAGAGCGGCGCGGCGACGTGCCTCTCGCGTCGCGGCGGAGACGCGCTCGCGGTAGCTATCATGGCTGGGCAGTATCCGAACGAGGAGGCTCGGGAGGATCGCCACGGCACACGACGGCACGGCGGCACACAGTGCGACGCGACGCGAGACGCCGAGACCGCGACCGACGGACAGCGCGCACTTTCCCTCTGCGGCCTCTACCCTGTGCCCGTGCCCGTGCCCGGTCCGTGGCGTGTGCGTACTGTGCGTACGCAACGTGAACGCGCGATGCGTTCTCCGCGTTCGCACGGTGCCCACTCTCGGTATATGCGCTCTCGCGACTCGACGACGACCGACGACAACGAGCGACGGAGCCGTCGGCCGCGCGACTCCGGCCTCCGACGACGGCGACGGCGACGACGCGATCTCGACTCCGCTTTCGTTTCCTCGTGCGAGAGACGAGGGGGAAAGAGAGAGAGAGAGATTAGACAGAAATAGAGAAAAGTAGGAGAAAGAGCGAGGTCGGATGTCAATCGCGGTCGCGGAGCGAATTCATGTTTTGGGATGTCGTCGCGACGTCGAGTCCGTCGGAGGGGGGGGGGAGGCCGCGTCTCTCCGCTACCCGGAACTGCCCGCGAACCAGGCCGCGATCCGCGACGCCCTGGTGATTTCTTTTCTGTTTTTCTTTTTCTCCTCTCCTCGCGTCGCGAGTGTCGCGACGCTCCGCTCGTCGTTGTACGAATACGATCTCGCGGAAATCCGATCTACCGCGATCGGCGCGATCTACCGTCCCGCATGAAACGATCGCGGATCGACGGGACTCGGGATTCCGCTGACGGCCGCGAAATCATCCGCGTCGCTCCATAGTTTAGGGATTCGAGCCGTTATGTTTGTCTAGGGACTTTTTATGATTGTGAGACGCGACCCTGCGTCTCCATGGCGACCCGCCGCGTATCCTGGGCCAGATTTTTAGCGCATGCGCGGCGATAGGAGTAGCAAAACAGTGACGTATAAATGATGGGATTAATGAGCGCGAAAATCTTGACGTTGTCACGATCGTCGAAGGAAAATAGATTAAATATTAGGTAAGTGTAACATTTATTTAAATTTGAGCGTGATTAAAGGAGCTATTAAGAAAAGTAGAATTAGAAAATTTTAGAATGTTTGGCTGGATGAAAATATTTTTAAAGGTTTGCGATTAGCTTCTCATCCTGTAGGAAATAGAGGTACGCTGGTATTCTTGAATATTTTTGCCAAATAAAACCTTATTTTGAGTCATCATATGTTTTATTTGACATTATTTCAGTATTCTTTTTCTCTTTCAGTGTATCTTTAATTTTATTATTGACTATAGATTATTAAACTTTTTATAATTATATATTTTTTACTATTTTCTTAAATTCAAAAATTTTTATATGTACGGGCTATTAATTAAACGGTATGTACATCTTTTTTCTTGTATTAGCTACTTCACTGTTACTGTATTCACCGCGCATGCGCGAGAAACTGGGCCCGATTTACACGCTGATCTTAGCAGTTTTCGATCTCTCTCGCGCCTTCTCGTATTAACAACTGGAGGCAAGACGCATTCGTTCTTCGAGAAACACAAATTCATTCTTCTTCTTTCCCTCTCTCTTTTCAAGAATTTTAAATTTTATTTCAATCTATATTATATATTATGTATTTATTTGCTATTAAAAATATTTTACTTTAAAACTGTATAATAGCGGTAGTTTTATTGCAACTCTGTATTTTTTCTATACTAAAATGTAAAGGCGCAATAATTCTCTCTCTCTCTCTCTCTCTCTCTCTCTCTCTCTCTCTCTCTCTCTCTTTCTCTCTCTCGTCGAAACAAGAATAAAATGTGAGATTCCGGAATCACGGAAATTCTTTCAGGGATTTCTAAGGGTCCGACGATTTCTCGAGCCGAGCCTGCTCGTTGAAGACAAGACGTGAACGACAGGGCGACGATATCAATAGCTTCTTTTCCACAGAGATACATACGTATATATCGCTTTGCGAGACGCTCGATTCGTCAGTATCGCTCGTTGCGCGCGGCTGGCTGGCGATCGCGTCTGTTTTATCGTGCTCAAGACGAGAGCACGTGGCCGCGCCGAAGAAATTTCCCTCCCGGACGATGACGACAAGCAGCGTCGCCGGGCCGATCGGCGCGGAAGTGGTCCACGTGTCGACGGAACGCGGCCGCGGAAGCATCAAGGACGGCGCGATCGATTTCCTGGCCGGTTCGCTCGGTAAATGTCTCCGCGGCTGTCTGACTACGCGCGGTTCCCACTTCCCGATATCTCTCAGTTTACGATCCCCGATCCTACTGCCGAGATAGCATTCAAGACTTCGACCAAAACCCGTCTAACTTAAACGGCAATTAATTCGACCGGCAGAACTGTCTGCTGCAAAATTTCTAAATGCATTTCTAATGTTTATTTATATTTATTGTTTTTTATACTAGATAACATTTAATTTTATATTCTGTGCGATTGTTTTCTTTTTTAAAGTTTTATATTAATTTTTTTTTAATTAAAAGTATTTGGAAGAGGGAGGCGGCAAAATGTCGAGCTCGCACCGGGCGCAACACTATAGTTACGGCATTACTGTATATCAATAATTAAGGGTCCGTGACATCTTATTTTTCAATTGTTGTTCAATTACTTAGCAATGTACTTTAATTAATTAACTTTAATTTCGGTTCAACTCACTTTTTATATATGTTTCTAAATTCTAAGAATTAGAAAAGGATAAGAGTAAATTAAACCGAAATTAAAGTTAATAATTTACATAGAGAAACATACATAATTCGTTAATTTCCTAATTCGGAGCGACCAAGCTCTGATTAGCTTAATTAGCTTAATCAGCGATTAACTTGAGCAAAGCCTCAGCAAATACCAAGCAATACATGCAAGTTATAATTTCCTATTAAAAAAAATTAGAAATTCTTCGTTTATTAAATTCTTTTGCATTGATAAAGACCCGAAGAAAAAGATTTAGGATGACGAATTAAATAGTTCGAAATTTTGGTGCAATAATCTGGTCGAATTAATTGGGTCGATCGGAAGTTTGGTCGAAGTTACCCCTAATCTTCCTCTCCATGTGTTAAACAACAAAAGATCGATTGTTCCAGTGATGCTAACAAAATAGTACAGACTGACAAGTCGATCATCGATTAAATTAATCGGAATTTACTCGAGCGTACGCGGAAATTGCGTCATGCTTCGCGGAGATGAATTTTCTTCTCTCGACAAAGCATTTCTAAAGTCGAGAGGAACAAAGTCAAGGATGTCTTTAAAAAAAGATGCTTATAGAATTGATTGACGTAAAGATGGAAGATTGTAAAGTATAAAAATAAAAAAGTTTCGAAACTTAATAATGAGAACTTTTGGAAACTTCGTTTCTCAGAGGAGGAAGTCATCTAAAATTTATATTAACATTTTCAACGTTAACAAATATATGTATAAAACCTGGATTATCTCTCTCTCTCTCTCTCTCTCTCTCTCTCTCTCGCATTGACGCATCTGAAATTAATCATTTGGCTGCAACTTGCATTTATCACAGTAATTAATTGATTTCCAAATGTTGTTTATCTGCTTATCGTGAAATTCTATAATCTACTTAATATTTAGATAAACAATACATATATACATTTGTCTGTAGTAGATTCGATGGGAAAAGATAACGGTAGTATCAGTCCTGCAATGTTATCTTTCACGTAAATACCGACTGATAAACCCAGCTAAATCATATAAATTTCTAATCACTACGACGCGTTCTTACATTTCCTAACACTGAAAAACGAAAAACTTTGCATTATTATAGAAATTATATATCTGATATTTTTGCATGATTCGCACTGTCGCAATCTTTCCAAGAAAATTGTAATGTTTTATACTCGTGTTCAATTCGCCAACGTTATCAAGAAATGTTCGCTTATTGATATAGACCGATAAAATCTTACAAAAAATCAATATCACTATGTTAATTATTAATTATGTAAACAAGTCTAGAATTCACATTAAGATAACGGTTTACTGATCTTTACAGTAAATATATTTTAATGCACTTCAACCGTATCAAATGTGAAAAAATATTTCAGATAAAGGATTACTTGTTAATTGTCAGTAGAGTAATAATTTTTGCGAGACCGTTTTGGGACACTACATAAAGATCTCTATATGTTTTCGTACACAAGCAAATTGTTCTACTGCTATTTAATAGGCGGTGTAGCACTTGTCTACGTGGGCCAGCCGTTGGACACGGTGAAGGTAAAGATGCAAACCTTCCCGTCCATGTACAAAGGCATGGTAAATTGTTTTCTGCGTACGTTAAGGACAGATGGTATCGCAAGGGGTTTGTACGCCGGAACGATCCCGGCGGTAGTCGCCAATGTAGCCGAGAACTCGGTGTTGTTCGCGGCATACGGCGGATGTCAAAAAGCAATTGCTCATTTATCAGGTAAATCGTGAACTATGATGGAATAACTCACTATAATTAATCCAATTATATCAAACATTTATAAAAAAAAAAAAAAACTTACCGATCCCCAGTAAAATTTGTTATATGTAAATATGAATTTTTAAGCCAATTTAATCTTCTTTCTTTTTATAGGTGTACAGAGCGTAAAGGAGCTCAGCTCCTTCAGCAACGCCTGGGCCGGCTTCTTCGCCGCGTTCTTTTCCTCGCTGACGCTGTGCCCAACGGAGTTGATAAAGTGCAAGCTACAGGCTATGAGGGAAGTTGAACAGATGCAAGCGACAACTGGCAAGGAAAAATCCACGGTAAATAATCCGGTGAACGTTGTTTTAAATATTTCGATGGCAATTTTTTAGTAACACCGTCCGTTATTCCTTAGCGACCTCGCATAGGACCGTGGAGTTTGACGAGGCAGAT
Source organism: Temnothorax curvispinosus (assembly GCF_003070985.1). Classification (NCBI taxonomy): domain Eukaryota; kingdom Metazoa; phylum Arthropoda; class Insecta; order Hymenoptera; family Formicidae; genus Temnothorax; species Temnothorax curvispinosus. Next base: position 26,251 of record NW_020220032.1, on the reverse strand, counting down.
TCTGAGAGAGCAAGGTGTAAAAGGAATGTTTACAGGTCTCTCGTCGACGATAGCCCGCGAAATGCCGGGCTATTTCTTCTTCTTCGGTGGCTACGAGGCCACGAGGGAGCTGCTAGCTGCGAAGGGTCAGAATAGCGATGATATTGGCTGGCAAAAGACAATGGTAGCTGGTGCGGTCGGTGGCGCGATGCTCTGGCTAGCGATATTTCCAGCCGACGTCGTTAAGAGTAGGATACAGGTACGTCTTCGACGCTGAAAAGCCAAGGTGTCGTAATAAAGCTGTAGATCTAGAGAGACGTTTCTCAATATTTCTCGTTTTTTACAACGAAATTGTGTTTTGTTTGAAATAGGTGCAGAACTTGAAAACACCCGCCTTGATAGTTTTCAAGGATATCGCGCGGCAAGAAGGCATCGGCGCGCTGTATAACGGATTGACGCCGACTTTAATCAGAACGGTACCAGCGACCGCGACACTGTTCGTCACTGTCGAATACACGAAGAAAGTTATGCACAATTATTTCTAAAAATCTGTTTCAACATTTCCGTGTTCTTACGTGACCTGATACCCCACGAATATCCTACGTACGAAAGCATTTGTTCTGACCGATATGTAGAATCGTGCTTCGCGCGATTTCAATGTCGCCTGTATTTGTAAATATAAGGAAAATTGATGTATATACGCACAGACAATAATGTAATATGAGAAATATTTTATATTACAAGAAATATTTTTCCTAATAAAAGATGTACAAGATATCCATTTGCGACGTGTTTTGCGCGCTATTATATAATATTGGACAGTTTTAACGCATTATCTCGAAACACAAGCTTTTTGATGTAATTACGTTTCTCCTGCGGTGATTTGTGTGCGTCCCAAGAAACATATGATATCTGCAAAGAGAATTAAAACTTTCTTACGTTACTGTTATGATTACACTATTTAAATTATTCTAATCAAAAACATTATCAGACCAATTTTACAAGTATTAGCGCCAGTTGTGTTAGCTAAATTACGCAATATCACTACATTTGTATTATATAATAAAAAAAAAAACAAGATTGCTTATAATATGTAGAATTTAATCAATGTAGAATCAATTTTTAACTTAAGACTTGTATTTTTGTTCAGAAAATTACAAAGATAGCGCTTTGTATTTTTGCGTTATCGTTCTTAGCACAGATTGATTTATTTCTCACTAAAACTTACCATGATCGGTGTGTAGCCAATTTTGGATAATTGCCTCATTTTTGCGGCTAAGGATCCAGTAGGCGTAAGACAATTCCGTATCAATAATCCATGATGACCCATGACGAGGGCGATCCACCTGATATTCGAATTCTGCTTGTTCACATATTTAATATCACTCGATTCAAACTGCGACCAATACGTCTCTGATGGTACAAGCTGGTTTTGCTCGTCTATACAGAAGACAATGTCTTGCGTCACAAAATGCGGTAACGCACGAACAACCGATATGTCCGACGTGGTGTTGAACAACTCCTGTTAGAAGGTAGAAAACTTTATGAGAAAATATACACGTAAAGAAAAAGATGATCTTTTATGCGACAATACATGTACATACCTGGCATGTTGTCAGCACGTCCGTGAAAAGTAAATTTGCCCGAGTCGAGTCCGCCGAGCCGGTCTTCAGATACAATTCGTAATATTTCTGGAATTATAAAATTTATTAATACGTATTATTTTTCATCGAACTTACACGATACGTGACAAACCATTCGATCGTAAACGATCGATTTCTTTGCGTACCTTCTCTAGAAAACTACTTATACTGGGTTTAAGCAATGGACCATCGTACTCGGGTACCTCCACCCGAAGGCCGTAATCCAGCATGCAGTATTCACGCGAGAGATGATGGTAATTGCCAGAGCATGTCTTGTTCACGTGTTCGGGCGCCATGACGAGTTTGATCAGGTCTATGGGATATACATTTTGTGTCGTCAAAAATCCTAGAATACGTGAAGCTACATGTGGAAACCTATCGTGGGAAAATCTCGTGAATATCTTTGAAATAGAACTCTCACTTTTTAAGAAGCAGAAAACGAAAAATATGGATTTGTAGTTTAAATAAAGCAACTTTAAAATAAAATCGTGTTTGGATAATAATTACTTTGCTATCTCGGCCGCTCGAGTGGTGTCCCAAGTGGCCCTTAATTCTTCGATCACGTTCTCGTAGACGTCATTGGTTTTCGAATCGATATTAAAAATAGAGAAAGTATAAAAAAATCTTTCAAAATCCTTCAACCTCGCGGTTTTTAATTCCCTATTTAATCTGAAATTGTATCAATCGTCAGCATCATTTATCACGAATATCGATGGCAGAATAGCGAATGCAGGAATAAAATTTACCTCCCGATTATTCGGTCCATGAGCTCTTTGTCGTACACGGCGACCCTTCCGCATGCTTGCGCAATGTGCGCTAGGGACATCAACGTGTAACGCGGCTCGTACGGCGTCAGAGCTTTCAGTAATTCTACAAATGTTTTGACCTCTCCAAGCATCATGCTGTACCTGGAAGTGAAATAGACTAAAAATAGATGTTTGCAAGTTAGCGAGTACTCGGCACGTCGCATTTATCTTACCGCACTAATTTTATGATGCCCGCGATGCTCACGGTCTCCACCGTATCAATTTCGTCTATGGTCCTCCGGATGATACGCTTCAAGAAGTCATTGCTTCTGATTTTCGTGCTGGTCTTGAAGAAACCCAACGCCGCTACAGCCAGCTCGTTGATCGACAAGTCTTCCATGCAGCGTTCCAATTGGAATTCGAGCTCGTACATGTTTATAGGCGGCTTCCGGTATATATTTAGAAAGAACAGAATCTGGACCAATTGTTGGGGACTAAGCTTATGAGGTTTGTTGCCTAGTTGCCTAATGGAATTCCATATATATTGGGAATAGAATTGCTGAAAGACCTTGGGCACCATCTGATATATCACGTCACAGAGATACAACATCTTTTCTCTGGGCAGCCGCGAGAAACGCACTATGCACTCTCTGTCTATCCGTCCGCAGAGATTGTTGTAAAAATCACACTTCTCCATGTGACTTCTCAACGGTACCAGGTGCTTCATTATTGTCATCAGATCGTCGTCCGTCAACTTTTGCGTGTTCAACGTGCTGAAGGGCTTCGCGTATTTGAGCGGATCGATCTTCTCTTCATCGTCGTTGTGGCAAACGTTGTAGGACAGCTTCTTGACGGCGGACGCCGTCTCGGCGCTGGTCATCGAGCTCCAATCCTGCTCCAGGATCTCCAGGGCCTGCTTGTTCGTCACGTGAGCGTACGTGGTGCTCGGCCGCATCACGATATCCGCGTACTTCGTCGAGTTCAGAAAGAGATTGTGGGCGTACGTGTTCTCCGGGATCCTGTCCGGACTGATTTCAACGCCGTTCTTGTTGACAGGTCTATTGGCGACGTTGGCGGGGACCACGAACCCCTGGGCCCTAACGACCCGAGGGTCGATCCACGCCGCGCTCGAGGTACTGCTGCGCTTACGCTTCAGCAGGGCGTTGAACACCCGATCCAGGCGGTTGCAATTGTCGCAGCCTAACCTCAACCTCAACAGCGCCGGGTACGCACCCCGCAGGCGACCTAGTCCCTGCACGAGCACGCTCATCGCGAGAGACGAGGACGTTATTCGCCGCGGATGCTTTGACTAACGCGTTTATTGTTGAAAGGGACTCACCCTTCCATTCGATCACGAATTTTTAGAAGCAGGTTCTCCCTTCCTTTCTTTTTTACTCGTTTCCCACCGGTTGGTGGAGGTTAAGTCAAGGTGCTTTCAATCTGTTTGGTTTTATAGCAAACCTCTAACCTCTTGCATCGTTAAAAATTTGAGGTTAGGGTACGTCACTCGTGGAAAACTCTCGACCTGACATCTTGTACGTGAAATTTGAATTAAACTCGTGATGATCGCGCATCCATCTTGGATTTCAAACGCAATTTCTGATTTTTTAATCTTAAAATAGCTTTCCGATTAATCCTTAATTTATTATATAAAAAAGATAATAAACATAATGTAATACTGTAATAATCTGTGAAAATAATAGCTAATAGCAATCGCTAATATCGCTGACTTTATTTCTTTACAATTTCCATAGCACATAAAATAATATGGCTTCCTCTTTCGCAGAAAATAATTTCAATTGTCATAAAAACGATACCATCTTATAAAAATATTTTCTTTTTTTTATAAGAATATATTTCAATTTTAGGAAAAAGATAATTATGTTTTGTGAAAAGTAAATAATGGATGAGAATCGCATCACAAACTCAAATCTTCAAGCTCGAAGAGCTCAAATTCAAAAAACTTTAATATATTCGATTAACCCTTATTTCATTATCTTATTTTGCTTATATTAAATAATATAAGATAATAAAAATAATAATGCAACATCGTGTAGAAATCAATAAATATTGCAAAACGACTTCCTGTCTGATTAATCTTCAATTTAATAAGGATCGCCATATTAATAAAATAATGAAAGTAATACGTGCAGAAATGTAGACAGCAATTAACGCAATAACATCGCAGGCTCCGTTTCTCCAAAAAGACTCACAATTTCCACAGCAATAAATATATCGATGCCGTGATCGAAGTTTATTGGGTGTTGTGCGATGCAATGAATACACACGTTCAGCTGCCGAAAGTATATAGCGCATAATGTAACAAGCCTCCTTTTGTTTTTTATCAAGTATGTACATATACTTTATTTGAAATATAATTGAAACACAATTTGGAACAACATATATATAATTATCCTTTTACATATAATCTCTTTATGTACAATAACTCGATTTGTATGGCCGATCTCACCTGCGGTATATTTTATTATGCACGCGCCTTTTACGCACACAAGTACACGGATGAGCACATACAGTCAATTAGCCTTACGATCTTCGATCCTTCCCAGCGCGTGAATTAAATATTCGCCGAAATATATATAACAATCGCAGGAGGACAGTTTGAAATTTAATAACGCTCGGTAATTTAATCTCGCTCAGTCTCCAAAATTATTGATAGAATGCACGGCGAGCTGAAATATATATATGCCATTAAAAGGGCAAGGGATTAAGTGACAAGTTGTGTGTACTCCCGCCTAATTAATTCCCGTGAAATCGATCGAATCGAAATCGTTCGACACTATATTTTAAAACGTTCATCTTTCTACGCCACATTTAAGAATATTAACGGGATGCTTAAAGGGTTAAGACGCGAAAGACATCGCAAATTGTTTCACATGCGGATGTTATAATTACTTTTCTACAAGATCGAGACAGTAAATTGGCCTTTTCCGTTGTGCGAGTTCAAGTGTTTATTATCGAAACAGTCAGAATGTCAAGAATGTGCTAACAACATGCGTGTACGCACGTAAATTTATCGCTGCCAGATTTGCGAGGAAACAAGGAAAAAGGAGAAGAGATGATGTATCAGGGAAAACACGGTGTGTGTGTGTGTGTGTGTGTGTGTGTGTGTGTGTGTGTGTGTGTG
>NW_020220032.1:11748-20728 GCF_003070985.1 Temnothorax curvispinosus | reverse complement strand
TGTGTGTGTGTGTGTGTGTGTGTGTGTGTGTGTGTGTGTGTGTGTGTATGTGTGGAGAGAGAATCAAGCTGGATAATACAATAAAAAGTAATCGAACGGACGAGTAATATGTCTGAAAAGTTGCGATCGGTCAGTCATCTCTGTGCGAATCACGCCGACATAATATTCAGTGATCGTCGAATCAATAGTCGTCCAGATACGCATCCTTCGAGTCCTCCACCCGCAACCTGTTCTTGCGCGAATGGACAGAGTTGGCTTCGGAGTTGGAAGGATGAACTTCATTGTTCCTATAGGGAGTCTAGAATAAACGAGAAAGCCCCATAAATTAATTCTATCTGAGTTAATAAGCATTAGTCTTATTAAAATTTATTGAAATTTATGAAATAAATGGAAAATCCAAATCCTAATTAAACGATCTTCAATAGAAGAACGAAGACGGAAGAGAGAAAGAGAGACAGATTTTGTAACATCTTTTTTTGGATTTGATTTTAATCGTCTATTTAATTATTAATGGGTAAAACTTTTTAAATATTCAACAAATTTTAATTTTCTCGCCGAGTATTTTAAAGTTTTAAAATATTGGCTTAGTTATATTTTTATATTTTAGCAGAAATATTGCGAAATGAGAAGAAACAGATCGATTGAATTGGAGAGAAATGGTTAAATTAAGACTCTTCTTTTCTCTCTCTCTCTCTCTCTCTCTCTCTCTCTCTCTCTCTCTCTCTCTCTCATTTACGAATGTTCCAACTTCGCTAGCTCCGAATGACGATAGCTTTTACTTACGTCGTCGAGAATCGCGATCAAAAATTTCATCCTGGGGAACCTGCAGTCTCCTTCCTCGCAGTTTATAGCGCGCATAACAGGTAAGGGTACCAAGCGCTTCCTCGCCTGTGAACCTCGGCATGACGGGTGATAGGGTTCGTCCCTGCAACAGTGACCCCGCGATTTATATCTTACAGTTCCGTTTATCTTCCAGCGACACGGGGAGAAGAAAGAAGCTTATGAATACGGACACTTACTCGCAGTTCACCGCGCCGACCCAGGACTGGTAATAGCACAGGAGAACGGCGAAGATAATTAAAGATCGCTGCACAAACGTCTGAAAAAGAATTAAGATATTATCTCGCGTGAATTATGAATTTGTCACAGGAACACTTTTGCGATTCCTTGCGTTTCTGCGTTGTTTTCGAATCGCATATAGCCCTTCCATTTATTAATTATCCATCTAACTAAAAGGTCAGGGTGTACGTAAGGATAATCGGGAGTGCCAAGTGAAGAATGATTCGCGCTAAGTTATCGACAAAATTTTAATGAACTCATAATGAGCTTGCAGCGCAAAGTGCGCGGCAATCAACGCTAAGCTTTTTAACCGGTTCGACGTGGCCAAATTGACATCGACGACACGAATAAGAAGTTATAGGAGAGGGCTTCCTCTCGCCTTTCACGCAAGCAGCGGATCGTTCGCCGATGAAGTACAGCAGATTTTTACGCGACACTATATATATATGGAAAAGCATCTTTACGAGGAAACAAAAAAAACACAGGACTTGTCCTAATGAGTGACAGAACCACGACGAAAGGTCATTTCGTTTGGTCACCATGGTCAAATAGCTGCCGTTCTTCCGCGAAATCGATATTCGCGCAGCTATTTATTTGCCGATGCGGCGAAAACGACGCGAGAAACACCACCATTTGCGCCGCGGCCAATTTGCAGCGTCGTATTATTATTTTCACCGGAGAGACATTCTCGGTTATTGCGAGGGCCGGCAAAGGTTTTGCCCACGCTTCCTGGACTTTACTCGATTTTCCGCAAGCGGCGACAAAGGGGAAAGGTCGGCGCCGGAGCGATAAAGTTGTGTCGGATGAATTTTGAAGGCGTGCCGCGGTACAAAGCCCGGGTCTAATTTTGAATTTCGTTTATCCAATGCCAAGCGTAAATCGGTCTAATATTTGCGCGATATCGTATAATCAAACGATATCGCGTTCGACCGCGTTTTAGCGCTAAACGCCGACGCCGACGGCGACGAAACGTGAGGCGTTTTGCCCGCGCGTGCGTTACGTAATAGAGCAGCCGATGCGGACCTTGATCGTTGCGTAAAGTTCGCCGTCAGATCGGAAAATTGTTCGATTCCAATTTAGCCGACGATGTAATCTATATTTATCACGGCTGTGACTTCGGGGCCTCTTTTATAACGGGGAACTCTCGGGGTCTCTCTTGCAACAGAATTCTTATCGTGCAAGCACGGTATTTATAGCTGTCATTTAATAGTATTTAAGCAAGCGTTTAAAGCTATATATAATAAACTTCAACCAATATCTGAATTTTTCTCCGCATTAAGAAGTTTCGGTAATTGCAAAAGTTCGTAAAACAACATTGTAGCTCTGTAAATTCAAGCCTAAATCTCGATCTCGCAAAATATGCGGAGAAGACCAGCTTTCGAAATTTTCCTTAAAAAACACTAAACAGAGAGAATTTTTATTTCGAGAGTTTCTAAGAAAAGACACTTAATTTTATTTACAATCTTTCCAGATTTTCTAAACAAACTTCCCTGGCTAATGATACTAAGGGGATAAACAACCTTGACAAACGAAAAAATAGATTTTATTATTTTAAATTAAATATATAAGAAATAAAAAATTCTGAGTATTTGATTTGATATAAATATTAATTATAAAATATTGAATTCGAAAAAAATAGATACATTTTTTGTTGTCTATCCCCTTAATAGAAAGAAATTGATAAATAAAAAAAACTAATAAAAATTAAAAGATGCGATACGGCGGGATAAAAAGTGTTTTTCCACGGCAGGAATAGCCGTGTTGCCGCTTATTTATTTTAATACATCTTTTTCTCCATCGGCGACCGAGTCGCCGTGTCAATCCTCGACGTGATTGAACGAAGTTGAACCGATCACGTAGCACACATGCCGTAAATAGGTGTTTTATAAGAATTTTGTTTTTAGAATACGTCATAGGTACGAGAATGAATTTCCCTCGTTCCCCGGAGGAAACTCCGGCATAAACATCGCCGAGATTATTTCCCGGTATTCGTTTATAATGTGGATCAATAAATAAATAGGTTGCATCTGCGAACGGCACGTATATTAATTTCTCTTTCTCTCCGCCTTTCTCTCTCTCTCTCTCTCCCTCTTTCTCAAGAAACTTCTATCCGTACCTTACAATGGAATATCTCGAGCGCGAACGTTTTTTTTAGCTACGAATCAAGTGTGTTTATAGAGTACGCAAAGATATTTCCTTTTCTGTTTCTTCCGCTAATAAGTAATTCGAAATGAGAATCTTTCGACGCATGGTAAAAAGATTTTGATGATTGAAGTTTGTGTGAATTTTATTTTCTTAAAATTATTTCGTGGTAAGAGAGAGCATGAAGAGAAACGCCCGTAATTCAATAATTAAATGTTTAACAAATGCAAAACGAAGACGGAATGTTTCCTTGCCGAAGAAACCCGTTTAAGAAACTTTTTCGAAACCGTACGCGAATATGCAATCATCATCAGGTACACCAAACGGCAATTAAATTATTTCCAATTGCGTGCGTCAGTAGAAATCCAGCCCTTCAGAGATTTCTGCCTTCTCTTAAAGTCCTTTGCTGTAAAGTATTTTAATTCGTTATTGATACTCGCGTTCTTTTTCTTCTGTTTATACTTTCAGACCAGCCGCTTCCCACTATACAATTTTTAATTTTTAATTCAATATATGCGTACCTATCCTACTTTAATTTTTCTATGTACATTTTTAAGCATTGTACACTGTTAAATATTAAATATTAAATGTTTAAAGCAATACCTTGAGTTAAATAATATTTTGTTATTTTTAACTATCATGTGTGTCGAAATTTATTGTTTTAACACAAAATAGTATTATTTTAATTCTATTAGTTTAATTAAATTAACATTGTTGAGATGACGCGTGGCTCAGTGCCTACGCGAATGATTACAAATACCAAGGTCCGTGGTTCGAATCCGACCCGGCCTTTGTCCCATATATACTTCGTTAAGAAATTTTTCCCGATTAAGATCCTTATGGATTAATGGTCTGCACGACTGGGAATCGGAAAGGATTCACAATCTGCAAGGCTTAAGATTCGTAAAGGATCAAAAGATTGAGGCATTTTTTGAGATATTTCAAAGAAAAAAAAAAGAATTTCATTATGGTTAAACAAATGTTTTACGGTTGCGATCAGAGTGGCGATCAGAGTCGTGCGATAGAGCGCTCCGATCGTAACCGTTTAACCACAATGAAATTCTTTTTTTTACATTTTTTTTTAAATTATTATTTTTAAAAATTTTCCAAAAAAAATTTATTTAAAAAAAAATTAACATTGTTTCAGTTAAATTACCGACATATTGAGTAGAAGCAGTGGCGATCTACAAGAGTGGTTAAAAATGACTCAAATTGAGTATAATTTGAGATTACAAAAAATTCCAAATTGTATCCCATAAACTTTATGGAGAAAATGTCAAGAATTTTTTCTACCGCATTCGGTAAACACATCCGAAGTTTCTACCTCCTAAGCCTACAACCATCTAATTAAAAAGAACTTTGATTAAACGCGAGTTATATCTAATTCTGTTCGCTTGCCATTTAACCTGATTGTAATCGATGTGTATCTCCACATAGGCCTCGTACAGGGGAGTGATACGAAGGCATATTCGAAAGTTCCCGATTATGTTATCGCGCGAGAAGTTTCACTGTATAATAACAGTTATGCGCGAATGACAGTTTATGCTATCCCGATAAGCGATACAATTAATAATATCGCTTCCAGGTATGTTTCCTCTTAGGGTATGTTGCCCCTATCGTTCAACATAAAATATTGGACAGAGAAGCGCGTGCGCACTTTTTCGAGGTATTTAAAATATTAAATCTTCGTGAAAACGTCCTTAATAAGTTGAAGAGAGTTGCGATAAAGTAGCCGACACAGAAAACTGCGTTTTTTCTTTTTTTTGCGAGGATTTATTTTTTTTTTACTTCTTGTTCATCAACTTGAAATATTTCTAGCAATGTTCAGACAATTAAATCGATATAACGCTTGATAAATTGTGCAAATTTTGCGGTAATCTACTCAAATTCCCGCATCTCGTTATCATTAAATAACATTGTTTGGGAACATTGTTAATATCTGAAAACGACGCACGCGTTCATTCATGTTTTGTCATTTGATCCGCGTATATGAATGTGTGGAAATATAAACTTGATATTCGCGCGTATTAACACAAAATTTATCAAAGAGCCCATTCGGCAAGAGTAGGCAGCGCGCCGACGACACGCGGCCGGCACGATCATAATGTCGTGCACACAGCCGATTTTAGTTAATTGGCGGCTATCGTAATTGCGGAAATTATGCAAATGGATTGCTATATACGCGTTTAATAAGGCTCCGGTTCTCGTAACTCGAAAATCGATTCGATTACACGTGACAAACTCAAACATCGGGAACCATATATCTTTTCACCTAAGAAAATCGTAACTCCCAACAAAATTATAATAAAGAAATTAAATACATTAACTTCTTTATTGATGATATCGTGTTATACAAACCGTTGACTTCACAAAATAAATAAATTTGAAAACGTCTTAGGAGTTTTTAATGTTAATTAATTTGAAACATAAGGCAAATACAAGCAAAACGTCGATTTTATAGCGAATAATAAATAATACAAAATTTATAATGTAAGTATAAAACAAAAACGAAGTTAATTAAAAGTTAGTTAATTTCAATGAGAAATTACTAACGTTATCTTAAATATATAAATAATTGGAATAGCAAAATATGGAATGCGGATCGTCTGGTTGTGCCAAGAACATCCTGTATTGTTAACTTAATTAGAAAGCAACGTTTGTCAAGGGATTACACGACTAAAGAATGCTGCGCGTTATTAGAGCTCGTGAGTCGCGTATAAATGAAGACAAATACGAACTAACGCGATGACACGATCACGATATTCGCGATACTTCAGCCTTGAGGATAATATTAATTATTAAGCAACATGTCGTGCGTTGGCAACCTTAACTCGCATCCGTCTTCGTTTACGGATAGGTACGATGTCGAGTTTCGACCACTCATCCTTGTTAATCCGGCTGCACGGGACATGATCTCATTTTTGAAAACAGCGCAACCTTATAATTCCCCGGCAAGTCTTGTTTAGCTCGTTTGGCGCAACATTTTGCAGCGACGCAGGCAGAAATCGCGTGGGACGATCCCAGATTTGGGACAACATTTGTTCTTTGTCAAAAGGTCAACAATGAACACACGGTATGTGGGTATCTTTCAATCACCAGCGAATAATTTATGTTATCCGCCCAAGAGACAATTATAATTATCGAATGGACGAAATACGATCGTAAACTAGTAATGATTTCAGCGGTATAATCACCGTACGAAACCAGGTGTTCGAGTTTCAACGCGATACTGTTATCAATTCGTAAAAAGTGCGCCACTGATAACAGCGCACGTTTACCAATTGCAACTTTTTTCTACGCTTCTTATCAATTTGTCTTTTTTTTGTGTGTATTTCTCCAGTTATTTTATCAAGTAATAGATTGTTACAAAATTAAGCATGTTGAGCCGCAAAAAGAAGTGTTTTGAATATAATGGAAGATATACTGACTAATATAATTAACATTATCACGTTTTCCATCTCGCCGCACTTATTAATAATACAGCACAATAATTTCGAAATAAGCGACATTTGAGAAAGCTTGATACGAATTCGGTCCTACGCAAGTCATTAATCTATCATTAATTATGCAAGTTCTGTCGAAAGTCAGTCTGATTAGGTATTATACTGTGTATGTAAAATGTAAACAGTAATGTATATAGAACAATTTGCTGTACACAGGTCTCGAATGAATTGTAAATAGATGAATAATAATGCATATATTTGGCAATAATAAGCAGCTTCCCAATAAACCGCGAATTAAATCAACAATTAATCAAATATGACATTGAGACAGATCAAAAATACAATACTATAACATCAAATCAAAATACTAATATCAACTTACCAATATGTGAAAATACTAATATCTGTATCTTATTACAGAAGGACGAAAATTCCTCTCTGATGAGGCTTCTTGATATAATTTCAATCTAGAATTTCTCCACATTTTATCGCGATAGTTTTAAAAAATTAAACCAATCTTGCTTTCCTTCTTTTAATAATATCCCATAATATGCTGATAACCAATTTGCGATTTTTCACCGAGTGAAAAATTAATTTTATCGACGGCCGGGCTGTATCTTTTACTCTTTCTCCAAAGTTCGCAGACTTCAATATCGGACAGATGTGTGTACAGAGGATTCGTTTTTTTTTTTTACATACTGCTTTTTTTATTCGCCCGCTTGTTGCTTCTTTGCGGCGATATCAATTACCAAGGTCGGTAGATCGGCGCGCGTACAAATTAACACTCGTTATTTTCGGGGGAACCCTATCCACTGTTTGTGCATGCTAATGGCAGTGAAGCCGCACGCGCCCGGCCCGCGAAAGCTGATTTGTAAAGCGAAGTGCGGAAATTGATACAATTTCATTGGCGGCTTTCGGGCTTACCCGCGGCATTAAATGCCGACGTTTTACGCGGCCGCGGGGGATTACCGCCAACGCGTTGTTTTCGCGCCGCATAAGTTCAATTGCACTTTTCTCCTCCGCGATGCATATCTCAGCCGATATATTGTTTCGCTTTGCACTTTGTAATTTATGAGGCCATTACGCTCGTCTTCCGTCGTCGTGGTGGGTTATTTCTTCGCAGTGCCGCGGGAAAATAAATTTTTCTCTCGTATTCCGTTTTCGAAAACAACATTTCCTCCCTTAAGTGAATTTGATTATTTCGCAGACGTGTTTCGCGTTCGCAAAACAGTAATAAATTGATTTTTTTTCCCTGGCACGATAACGCACTATTGCGCTTTTACTTATGCGATGTAAGTATGCGAATCAAGTATTTTGCAACAATTGTTATCATCGAAACAAGAAAAACGCGGAGAAAAATATCATCGAAATTTATTTGTCTCCGACGAGGAAGATTTTAGAGAGAGGATCCTTTGAAGTTTAGAGACAATTTTATGTTGAAAATAATGGAATGCGAGATTCGAGATAAAAAACTTTGGCAGAGATTGTGCGGTTAGTTCTCTTCCTAAGAACTTTGAATACAAAACATTGAAAGATCGCTATAGACGATGAGACCTTCATTTTATTTAAAATTGGTCAAAGGATCGACTTCTAAGACACCATTCGAGTACATTCTGCATATTCACTATAAAATATCGAAAACCCAATCAGCTCTATCTCAAATCCAGTAGCAAAGCTACATTTGCGCAAGTGAAAAGGATAGAAAGAAAACAAAAGAAACTCCGTTCAAAGTCTCAGTCACATAAAAATGCATGGTTCATCTGGCTAGCACTTTGCGTCACCTAACGTGCATAAAGAGACGGGGGGTAAAGCGGCAGCACAATGAAATAGTCTGAAATATACTGTTAAATATTAAAGAATGAAATTCGAATCAATCTCTTGAGTTAAGTAACATTTTGTTACTTTTAACTACCACGTGTATGTTAAAATTTATTATTTTGACACAAAACAGTATTATTTCAACTCTAATGTTTTAGTTAAATTAACGACATATTGAGTAGGGGCAGTGACGACCTATATAAGAATGATTTAGCAATAGGAATGATAGCAATGATTAAATAACTCAAATTGAGCATAATTTCACATCGCAAATTTAACAATGTATCCGAGCTTCTGCGTCTGTAATTCATAAATACTTTACGATTGTTCGGCCTTTAAAGGTCCCCCTCCGGAAGAAGCGGGACGTCACCGCGATTTCTTTCCGACGACTTGATGCTGACAAACGATCCCGACTCGATTCCGCCGCGTAATCGCGCGCGGCAGATTCGCTCGATCGCGACTTTATTGGCGAGTTAATGACACGCGTTTTCGAGTGCGTAGGAGTTATCGAGTGGCGC
>NW_020220032.1:0-8748 GCF_003070985.1 Temnothorax curvispinosus | reverse complement strand
GCCCGGCTTCACCGCCGCTATTTTACCGATCATCGCTGATCGTCACCGAGCCATACGTCGATTCGGTTTTTCCCCCGTCTTATCATCGCGACGCGAGCGAAATCGCGTGGTGACGGGTTTCCGTTCCTTCCGGTTCCTTCATTCATTAATTACCGTGCGATTTATATCTCCCTTTTTCTGTCCTCCGGCCTCGTTTCGCTCCGCCGCGATAAAGGGTTTGCCCGGTGAGTCCATCGTCCTTCGGCGATTTTCGTAGATCATCGTCCAACTTTGTGCAGGCGGGAATATCACGAGAGGGGATGATTTTTGCTTTTGCTCGCTTCGATTCGAAATTGTTTTCTCTTGAAAGTCGGTCAGCCAAAACGCCGCGGGGATGTTTTTCTAAATAATCTCTCGAGTTCTTTGTTTCCGTCCCGGCCGGGGATGGAACGTCAAGTATTATTACTTGATGCTCAATCGTAAAAGTCTCTATCCATTTTCGTTTATCTCGTCTACATCGTTATACGCTTTATTGTTTTAATTTAGCTCAGTGTTTAACTGCTCTTAGCTCTATCGATAATAACACGCGCGGTAGGGATGGTACTCCCTCACGTCAGTTAAGTGTTTTCTTTCTAGGATAATAATTTCTTAAGGGTCAAATCCCGGAATCGTAGAATATTAATATTAATAATAAGTATAAAAGTATAAATATTAATATTAATAATAATCTTCTAGGATAACATTAATAATAATATTCCACTAATATTCACTAATATTCCAATCCAGATTAACGTGGAGACGCTTAAGAAATTATTATCCTAGAAGAAACGCTTAACCGGCGAGATGGAGTATCGTCGGAAGTTTAACGTTAACGAAAACACTCGTCATAAAATCACGAAGCCGCGCCGTTTCGTTCACGGTCGCCGTATACATATGCGTCTAACTGGCAGCGAATAAGGAAACTTTATACATTCTCTGGCGACTACTCGGACCAGACGTAATGTCTCCAGCATCCGCAACGCTTACATTTGCCCTTTGATACGCGTATGCGGTTCGTTAGTTCCGCTCGACAATACACGCATGGTGAATCCAAAGTGACTCGCGGCTCTGATATGTGACCAAGAAACACAAAACTCTGAGATTTTTACGACGAAAATAAATATCTACTTGCAAAATGCTCGGAAAGTGTGAATATACTGAAAAAAAAAAAAATATTTAGATCCAAGAAAATATTTATTTAGATAGTGCCAATGACTTATTTACTTAATATAATCACATAATTTAAGTAAAGATATCTAATTCTAAATAAATATGTGATTATATTAAGTAAATAAGTCATTGCCACTATCTAAATAAATATTTTCTTGGATCTAAATTTTTTTTTCAGTGTAATTATTTCTCCACAATATCGTAATTAATCTAACTAAAAATTGTTCATAACCTCGTAAAATTTTGTTATTACGATTAAATTTATATAATTTTATCAATTTAATTAATTATCGATATATAATTTTAAATAATATTCCTCAAAAATTAAATAACGCATTTATTATATTATTTTATGTGGTACGAAGTATCGTTCAAAGTGTCGTTCAAAGTGTTATTTTTTTCTAAAATGTACCATATTTTCTGATTGAGCAATAATTCGTCATTTTTTATCCGGTTTAACAAGTTTGCGACACAATATGGCCCGTGACATTTCGTGTACTAGGACACATTGCTACAGCGACGATAATATGTCAAGCTCGTAGACTATTCGACAAACTGTTGCTGCGAACGCGATGCATATTGTCAGAAGTCTCCCCCAATCAACATCCGTTTTACGTCGGAGTTTCCCTTTGACGTGACTCAATTCCCAAAAATGTCTCCGTGACAGAACCGTTTTAATATGAGCCCTTTTGATCGCGAATGCAACGCGAAGAATTATCCGAGCGAGTAAAGGGCAGATCTGCTTCAATCTGAGAAACGCCGTGCGTATTTCTGTCAAATGTATTTATTATTTGTAAATCTCAAGTGTCGAAAGTTGCGCGAAATATTTCTACGTACTCCGTGGGATGCGAACGTGAATAGATGAAACAGGAACCTTGCGGGTCATCGCGGGAATTTTATCTCATTGTCAGCCTAAAAAAAGCTCGCATATACGATACTTTTTACTTGTTAGGAAATGTATACTCTTGTGAGGAAATACCCTATCTCTTTCTCTCTTTCTCTCTCGCCGTGAAAATAATTCGAAATGCCATCGATCTACTCACCATCAGGCGACAGTAATTCGGAAATTTCGCGGGGTCATCTCCGCGGAATGTACGTTACGACTCATCGCGATGCATTAGCGAAACGAGATACACTTTTCCGCCCTTCGGTTTCGATTGCTTCCTCGCTGCGAATGCGAAACTAAAAACTCGTGTACGCGCGTCCCGATCGTATATCCCGCGTCCGGTCCGCAACGCGATCGACGACGACGACTAATCGTTTTCCATAAACGAAACTGCTCTCCGAACTTTCCACCGAGCTTTTTAGCACTGATACTGACTTTTACAACTCGACGTTATTGAAGACGCGGATGTTTAAAATTGCCTCGTATTCTTGTCGGTTAAATTTAAAACAGAACGTCATCCGGATTCTCGAAAAAGAAAAAAATGATGAGCGCAAGAAACGTGTCGCCTCTTCGCGTCGTCGAAAATCTTTTCTCCATTTGTCTTCGAGACATTTACTCTTTAATTACCGATTCCGGTAATTAAAAACTACTCTCGTTGCCACGATCGCGAGCCACAAATTCTATCTCGCATTGTTATGCCGCTTCATTAAAAGAAAAGAAAAAGAAATCGATATCGTTTGCGATTAAACACGTATTACAAAACTTTTCGGAATGGATTTTGATTGGGGAAAAAAGGCAGAACGAAAGAGGCGATTAAAAAAAAGAAAAAGAAGAAATGAGCGACAAGGAGAGAGAAAGCGTGCTCTATTCGCGGAGCAAACATAAATTGATGATTTAATTAATTTGAATTGATTATTTATTAGATACTCACAATCGTCATCTTGCTGACGAGGGGAACTTGCGCTCTGCTGCGTCTCTCGCTGTGTAACCACGGTAGCACTGGTCCCGTTTGTCTTCGGGGTCCCGCCTTAATCTTCCTCTTCTTTTTCTTCGCGAGTCGCGGATCTCGTCACGGGTGACGGCTGATTGCCGGGCGATCGGGTGGACCGTGGGAGCGGGGATGATCCTCGCGGCGTGGTAGTAGTTGGTACGCAGGGGGTACGTTTCGGTACCGCGAGACAGCCAGAGAGGAGAGAGACCAGAAAGAGCTCTGTGAGTTTCGAGGTCAGAGGGCGAATGATTGGTGGTACTCGCGCGGGCTACATTTATACCGCGGGCTCGTTCTCTCTCTCTCTCTCGCTCTCTCATCCCCCTCGCCGGTCTTTCCCATCCCCTACTCTCTCCTATCCCCCCGTTCTTCGTGGAGCTCGCAATGAGAGAGCAAGAGCGGATCGGCTCTCTCGTGGTGGGCGCCACGCATCCACCACCACCGTCGCCGATGGACATACGCGTTCCTCCTCTGCTCGTCCTCCTGCTCGTCCGAGGGTGCGTATCGTGGCACCGTATCCTTTTACGTCACCCTCATCACCCGCAGTCTCCACCCAAAAGGTATGACAGGATAGTGAAAGAGAGAGAGAGAGGAGGGGGGGTTTAATTTCATTCGTGCAAAACTGAAATGAAAAGTCGCGACTGAGAGATAGAGACGTGATTGTTGCAGCTACGAGGGCGGACGTGCATGCTTCAGGTACAAACAGCTCGTAAATAACGTCCTTACAAGAGTACAAGGGGGATTTTCATTGTCGTAGAGTGAAAGGTGACCGTGGTTACAGTCGCGACGGGTTTCCTTCGAAAGCGGTTCCATCGATAGCCCGAAGGGCTCGCCCCTTTTTATTTATCTCTCGCAAAAAAAAATTAGATACTTCAGCGTCATGGAATATTTCCCTATTGTCGTGCAACCCAGGTTGAAATTTACGGTTTCGACTTTGACATTTCTGCGGTGGTTTTTACGGGTAAAATGCAACAAATGCGTGCAGCCAAAAATTACAGTGGTTTCATTATTCGGTTCTTTTACGAAATAAAGGGAGATTTTTCATCTCGTCGCAAAAAGTCTCGTTTTCTTTTTTCCGTATTCTAAAGCTTCGGTATTTGTGAAAGTGTTTCCTTGATACGCTCAAATCGTCACGCACGCATAGATGTATAATTATTGTTAAACCACTATATGAGATAAGAAGATAATTTTTAATAATATTTTATAACATAAAAATATAAATATTTTTACAAAGTAAGAAAGATAAAATGATATCTTACAAAGTACCAGAAAAAAATAAAGATTTATTTTAACCTTCTCTAATATATCTTCGTAACTTTGTATACAATTTTTCCTTTCTCAAAGGAAATATCGAAAAATACGATTATTTTCGAATCTGTTATCACAAAATTGCGATACCCTTTACTTATCGGGGTCGAACTGACGCCGGGATCGCATCGCCGGGATTTAATCGTAGTAATCGAAGGAAAAGATTATGATAGATCATGTATTTGTTTGTGACAAACTATATACTTTATTGCCGAAGACATATGCGTGACGACCGTGAATGTGCATTCGGTGCAATTACGATGCCGCGAGTGATGCGCAGCACACCCACGCACACGCAACACAAAATACTGTATACGAGATATCGATGCGATCCGCGGAGCGTAAAAGGTTATTCTTAAGAATCGTAATCTCTCTGACGAGAATCACCGTTGCTTACGCTGGATTTCTACCGCACAAACGAACGTTGATTTCACAATCTGCGTACGTATAAACCGCGATTCCATTCACGGCGATACAAGAAAATCCTGCGCGAGCTCGCTTCCAAAGGGGGAAAAGCGGTCCGCGTTTTCTCTTTTCCCTTCTTTTTAATTTTTACCACCATCCTGCAAACGGCGTATAAACATTTTCCAAGAATTTTATAAGCGTATACGCAACGGGACGCGAGACTCGTCGCGATCTTTTATGATATGGACCGCGATATCTATTAACATTGTAGTTATATCTTTATTGCTAACTCGGATTTCTCTCTTCGCTGTCCTCGAAAAGGATCTCCGCGTAACAACCGTGCGATCCGCGTAACAATTGCGTAACAACCGCGGGAATCCGATCAATCGATTAAAGATAATTAACGCTCGCTCGTGTGCTTCGATCTCGTCAAAAAGCACAAACGAGACTTGTCGGATGTTAATATAACGCGAGAAATAAATCCATTTTCGGGCGATTATACGCCTGCATCTCTCCGTCCCATCTCGGAATATTAAGTAGTATGAACAAATGTATACACCGACAGGTATAATAGCACATACGATAAACGACGCATCAAAGCTGCACTGTAATCGTGAAGAAACTGCGCTCATATGCACAAATGTACAGTTATTTTAGAATTTTATAATAGGATTACATTTTATAGCAGCGTTATGTTATATAAAGAAACGAGATAAAGATAAAAATAAAGAATGCCAAACGACATCAATATATAGAAACGCGGATCGTCGAAACGTTTTCACACGAATCCTATTTGTCGTTATTGTATTATTACACGTTATTTCTCTTTTTTCTTCATTAACAAGAACAATTCAGGGATTGGAAGTTTATAGCACGCAATCGCACTCAGGCGACATTATATTTGAAATAATCGGTTTGATTATATTGCAATAAAATTACGCTCGCGTAATATATAACTCGTTTCTTCACGGCCGTCACGTTGATTTGACAAGTTATGTGGCCGTATTTCGTGCATCTCTCCCAATAGCCAGCCAGATTAATTAAGATAAGCGGCCATCTCTGGCGCGCTATATGGGCTACGATAGGATTTTTAACGTATTAACGTTTCAAGGCCCCGATGCATAAAATACGCATGAATCACAATTGCAGTCGTAAATAAAGGCGCGATCATAAATAGCAAAATCGCCGTATATGTCGATTAATTTGATAAACACACATCAATCATATCAACAAAGCGATAAAACGCACGTGTGATTAATTGAGAACGCCGTGCCGCGGGCAATTTAATATGAACGTATAAAAATTATGTCACGATTTCGGCTTGCGTTCGAAAACTTTACTCGGGTGCACAGTGCACACCGCGTCATTCTATCTTTGTTATTTACTGAAAGTCGAACAAGGACAGAACGACGCTGATGTGTGCACCCGAGTGAAGTTTTCGAACACAGCCTTCGGTGCAACACACCGCCCCGATAAAGCGTCGCGATAAAACGCATCATTGAAAACGCAAAGCGATTCACGTTCACCTGTAGGTATGTATAAGAGTCACGTAACGATCCATTGGATGAAAGGCATAACTTTGCCAGTTGCTCGGATACTTACATCAAACGAGACTGTTTATCGCCTCCTCATTTCTTTCCGATTTGTTATTCTTGGAAATGGAATTATTCTGTTATTACTACGTTTGCCATTAGATGACGAATGAAAATGCCATAAAAACTGTGTCTTTTCGCAGACATAATATTCATAATTTTTAGTTCGATCTTAATAATTACAGAATTTATTTTGTAAAACTATCAATAAAAGAGGAAAACATCTCGAAACTTTTTTTTTCTCGAGGTTTATAGTATTATTAATAAAATAAATATAATCAATCACAAATATATATCAATAATAAAATAAAAATCAATTTTACTTACTTTTTATTATGACTTCGGTCTCAGTTCACCGTCTAACTTTATCCACTTGTGTTTTTTTTAATGGAATAAGTTTTTCTCTTTTAATGTCATAAAAAAATTAACAACGAACAAAGATGATCACTATAATAGCGAACTGTGCGCGCGTCAACGGGAGACGAGAAACCGGAGAAACACAGACTTCGCGGCGCCTTCGTCTCTAATTCCTCCGAAGGATCTGTGTAATTCGGTATTAATAAACGGAATCGTTACGTAGAAGTGGTTACGATGTCCCCGTGACGATGAGCACGGTGTCTTCTCAAAGTACTCGGTATCCTTTGGCCGTTTTCCCGATTCGCCACAATCGCCGGCGGGCAGCTTCTGCAGCAGCTTGGCGATCCGATTAACACCGCTTTATGGAATTTTTATCGTAATTATCGTATTATTGAGAGAAGACGCACGAAAGCGCAGCTTCGCTGCCGAGGTAATGTTGCTCCGTTTGTTTTTATCAAATGCCGAGCTGCATAATTGCGCTCTAAGATAAATTGAGTCATAAATTTATGTGCAATTAGTGAGCGTATTAAAAAAAGAAAGATTTAATCCTTATCTAAATTACTATACGTATCGTGCAGTTTATTCATAGATGTATCACTTTTAACTCTCTTATCGATTTTTAAGTGTCGCGATAGTGATAATTTTATGATAAATCGTTGACAAACAATTCTATCTCAATTTGTGAATATTACTGATAAAAAATCAGTTTGGCTTGAAATACTTATTTCACGAAATAAATAAGGATGTTATTCTTTCGCGAATTATTATCAATACCATCAATATCAATTTTATTCTGCCATATAACGAAGATGATAAATTATTCAGAAATATCGACAAACAACATATGAATGCATTCTGAGAATATTGTATGGTCTTGTTTTCAAACTTTCGCAAATATTTTTGCAGATATCGCGTAATACGCGAAGAGTTCCACAGGTATAGCAGACAGCCGTCATGACGTGACCCTTATATCGAATTTTATGTCATTTATTCTTAAAGTTAACGTAAATAACGTATTTTTGACAGTCCTATACTGAGAAAAAAATGTTCTGCATTTTAGTAAATATTAGTTTTGCATATACAACTGTGTGACTCCATTTACTAAAATGAAGAAAATTGTTTTCTCAGTGTAAGTCACAGACTATGGACGTCATTAGTAAAGTCAATAAGAAGTTATTTTAACTCTCACAGTGACGTGAGTAAAATATCCCAGGTAGCAGAGTGGCGTCAAATAACGTCTTAATGACGGCTAAAATCATCAATAATACGTCATTAAGATGTCCTGCTATCTAGGTACCTTACTGATGTACTAAGGCCCGGTTGTATCAACGTTATTCTGGCTTTAAACGAGACTTAAAACTTTAAATTTGTTTGTCACGTTTGGTTTGGTACAACAAATTTAAAGTTAGAACAAAATAGAAAATAAAATTTAAATATTTCAATAAAATAGAGATTGAAATCTAATAAATTTACATTAGACTATATGACATTAGACTATATTAAAAAAACTTATTTTCAGGATAGATTGCAATTGTGTGCAATATAAATGATTAAAGGTATCATACGAATATATTTATTTTTAATTGTTACCAATAAAACGGCAATGTTAAAATTTAAGTAACTTAACAATTTTTCAGAACGTAATATCAATAAAAAATGTCTGAATGTAATTAATTCGTTTTAACATATATCTTTATACTTCAATTCAATTAAATTGTAGTTCTATCGACGAATAATAAAATATATGTATTTGAGAAAAAGAAAACAGACACATCAAAATTAAGTTTATTCCATAAAAATAAAGTAAGAACATCAATAATCAAATATTTCTATTATAAACATTGCTTCTTAATGTTTTAAAATCAAATGAATATAAGTAGAGTGATTGAGATAAAATGTATTGTTTTCCAATTAATTTTGTTGAACCATTTGTAGTTAAAATTGTGTTATCTATAATTAATAGCTATATTAGCATTGCTGTTAAAATTATTGGTTTAATTGATTATTATATAAAAATATCACTG
>NW_020220031.1:0-4159 GCF_003070985.1 Temnothorax curvispinosus | reverse complement strand
TCATCGCCCATGCACATGAGGACTCCCCTTTGGGCTCCTTCTCAACACTCCCACTGAGACCTCGGGTGCATTGTCAAAAGTCCTTTTAATTTATTGAATCGAGGCCTCGGTAGTCCTTTGGTTAACAGATCCGCTAGCTGATCCTCTGTTGGACAATACTTGACAAATACTTTGCCTGATTCAACTACTTTTCGTATATACTTATATTTAATGTCCACGTGCTTCGTTCGTTGATGAAACACCTGGTTTGCGCTCAACTGGATTGCTGCCTGATTATCCAAGTTTAGTTCGATTGGATCCATTTCCTCTTCTTGAACGCCATAAAGAGTTGTCAGCATTTGTCGCAGCCACTCAACTTCTTGTGCTGCCTGTGATGCAGCCACCAGCTCTGCCTCTGCGGTCGATAGAGTTACTATCTTTTGTCGACGAGATGCCCAAGCCACTGGTACACCATTCATGACTGCAATGTACCCAGAGGTAGATCGACGTTCATCTTCGTCTCCTGCAAAATCTGCATCTGAAAAACAAATACACTCTCGTTTTGGCATTATATCATTGAATGAAATCCCTTCGTTAATTGTTTCCTTTAGATATCTTAAGACTCGTTTTGCTGCGTTCCAATGTCCTGGTCCAGGATCTTGTAAATATCTGCTTAACATATTCACGGCGAACGCAATGTCAAATCGAGTGACATTTGCTAGGAATTGTAGCGATCCAATCAATTCGCTATATGGAATTCTTGACATAGACATCCTCTCTGCATCATTCGATGGACTCATTCGTCTTGATAGCTTCACGTTAGGATCAACTGGAATAGAGATGCCCTTTGCTTCTGTCATCTTGAACTTGTCGATCAGTTTTCTGATGTACGCAGCTTGATGGATTTTGATTATCCGTTGTCTATCATCTCGATCAATTTCGATGCCTACGAAGTAACTTGGATTGCATATCTTGATCTCAAATTCTTCATTCAATTGTTGTAAGAATTTCCGTAAGATCTTCAATGATCTGCAAACTGCAAGACCATCGTCCACGTACACCGCTAGATACAATGTCTCCGTGCCGACCTTGCCAATATATATGCACTCATCGCCTTCTGATCTCTGTAAATTATATTTCTTCAAGACCTCATCAAGGCTCTCATTCCAACAATGTGGAGATTGTTTCAGTCCATATAGTGACTTGCTGAGTTTCACAATGCGTTCTTCTTCTGGCCAAGGTCCTTCTGGTAGCTCAATCCAAATATCTTCTTCTAACGTGCCATAAAGGAAGGCAGTTTTGACATCAAACTGCAACATGTTTAAGTCTTCTGTCGCAGCCATTGCTAATAACATACGTATACTTTCGTAACGTACTACTGGAGCGTAGGTATCCGTATAGTCAACTCCATGCCGTTGCGTAAAGCCTCGAGCCACTAGTCGAGCTTTATACCTATCTGGTTCACCTGGCGTTACTTTCTTTCTGAATATCCATTTACAAGTAATAACCTTCTTGTTTTCAGGTTTCGGTGAGCTGAACCATGTCTCGTTCTTTTGATGTGCAGAAAGTTCCTCCTGGATTGCTTTTTCCCATTGCTTGGCCTCTGAACTGCGTAATGCCTCTTCAAAAGTCGTTGGTTCGGCCTCGGCTATATTTACTTGCGGATAGCTAAGCTTTTCAGGTATTCTAATCTTCTTACGATCACGTAGTACTCTCGTCTCTTCATTGCGGTTGTTAATAGTTTCCCTTTCTGGTACTTCTTCTTCATCAGTATCATCATTGCTAATACTTTCAACTACTTCTGCTTCCTGATCCGATATATCTTCCGAGTTATTATCTTCCAGACGAATAAACAGACGCGTTTCCTCTTCTGCTCCCACTGTCTTCGGGAATGTGTAAAAGGTCGTCTCTTCATCAAATCTTACGCTAGCTGCGACAGTAATCTTGCGTGTTTTTGGATCAAACAACCTGCAGTTATTAGAGTTTCCTTGATAACCCACGAAGATCATCTTTTTCGCCCTGGAATCAAGTTTCCGTCTTTGATGATTCGGTACATGAGTGTAAGCAACGCAGCCAAATACTTTGGTCCTTGATAGGTCAGGCTTCTTGCCGGTCCATCTCTCGAATAGTGATTTACTACTCTTGCTCGTTGCCGATCTATTCAGAATGTATGCAGCCATATTAACAGCTTCGGACCACAAATATTTAGGAAGATGCCGACCGTAGATCATTGATCTGATCATTTCGTTAATCGTTTGAATATCCCTCTCCGACTTGCCGTTCTGCTCTGGATTATATGGAGCAGACGTCTGGTGTTCCATGCCACGTGCTTTAACGAACCTCTTGAATGGTTCATTGATGTATTCTCGTCCGTTGTCCGTTTTTATTACCTTAATATCTCGTTTAAAACGATTACGTATTACATTGGCATACTGAACAAATTTTTCAAATACATCAGCTTTACTTTTAATTGCATAGATACATCTATACTCACTGGCATCATCCTTGAATACAACGTAGTATCTAGCACCGTTGTACGACTCTGTCTGAAAAGGTCCGCACACATCCGAGTGAATCATCTCTCCTGGTTCATACTGCTTCTCTTCTCGAGCCTTGAACGTTTTCCGCTTCAATTTTCCGAAAATGCATGCTTCGCACTTAAACTTTTGCAAATCTTCCTTGTTGAGATCAATCGTGGAATTATCTTCAACCAACTTTTGCATTGTAGTTAACCCTATGTGGCCAAGACGTTCGTGCCGTAATTGTAGTTTATCTATTTTCTGTTCTGCTGCGTTTGCCTCTGCAGCAACCGGTTTTCTGAACGCCATGACATATAGACTCTTTCTTCTCTTCGCAGTTGCATAAACTTTACCATTCTTGATTACTTTCATTTCTGATTTCCCAGATTCTATCTTGTAATCATGATCCGTGCATTGCGAGAATGAGAATAGATTTGTGCGAAGATCAGGCACACATAAGACGTTAGTTAGGCGACACGGTTTCCATGTACCGTCAACGTTGGCCTCAACTCTCACATCGCCTTTTCCTATCACTGGCACACGACTTTTGTCACCTAATTTAATGTAGGACATTTCAGCTTTCTTCATGTTCTCGAACATTGATTTGTCATGTGCCATATGGTAGGACGCTCCACTGTCAGCCAGCCACAATTGTTCATCTTCCGTGATGTTTGCTTCAGCTACATGAGCACGTGCGAAGAATACTGCGTCCTCTGTTTCGTCTTCTTCTTTATCTGTATGTTTAGTCTTCGTGTTCTTACTGCGTGTACCTGTCTTCTTCGTTTCCTCTTTCTTCATCTCATTTTTGAACTTGATGCATTCAAACTTTCTATGTCCTACTTTTTTACAATAAAAACATTGACCTTCAAACTTCTTTTTAGTGTCTTTCTCTGTAGATTTCTTCTGTACTTTACCTTTGTAAGCTGCTGATGCTGTCATTGCTGTGATTTCATCATCCTGAGTTGATATGAATTCTTCTGCTGCCATTAGCTCTGTTTCTAAATTGAGTAATGTCTTGTCTGCTTTTGGTTTACTATTCCAGCCAAACAGAAAACCGCTATATTTTACAGATGGAAGTCCTTCAATAATTATCGTTTGCAGCATGTCGTCTGAGACTCCTCGATCACCTGCACCTTCAAGCTGTGCTGCCAAATTGCGAGCCTGTGCCACATAATCGCTTACCTTTTCTTCCGAGCTCAGTTTGAGGTTATGAAGCTTCCTTTGTAACATCGTTACCTGTGCAGCTGATTTCCTCTCGAAGATGTTGCAGATCTTCTCCCACATTTCCTTAGCTGTTTTACAATGGAGAATGTGCTTCGTAAAACGCTTGTCAATTGCCGATGCAATATAATAACGTGCATCGCTGTCTTTCTTGCGCCACGCTCTCAATGCTGCAATGTCAGTTTCTTCCGGTTTTACATCGTTTCCGTCGACTACATCCTTGATATCCCTTTTCTCGAATAGCAGAGACATGCTAAATTTCCAGAACTCAAAATTATCGTCATTGAGTTTGTCGATCGCAACGATATCTCTGTCCGCCATCTTTCTTACGCTTGTTCGTACTCACCGATCTGTTTCTCTTTGACTCTCTCTACTTATCACTTTTACTTATTAGCACCTTCTACGCGCAGTGGAAGCGTGCTGGGCCCATAACCTGTCGT
>NW_020220030.1:0-8815 GCF_003070985.1 Temnothorax curvispinosus | reverse complement strand
GACGGCGGCGGGGCGCCGCGACGGTGCGGCGAGCCGCAACGTCACAACACCCCACCCCAAGAAGAAGCATACCAGGCGCGGTTGCCCCGTTCAGCCACTCGCCCCCCGGGGTGACCATAAGAACGCCACGCGATCGAGATCTCCAGCTTCGGGCCTCAGGACAACGGAACGAACACAAGTAGGACATCACAACATAACAAAACAAAACTGTTACGCTGAAAAAAAAAAGAAATTAATAGCTAATTCTATCCTAATAACTCTTCGGCCCACCCCCACGCACTGTAGAGCCTCGGGGATCGCAATCCGGGAACGCAATTCATCATCTCCCCGTTTCTCCGTTTCGGACCTGTCCACGCGGCGCAGTCGGACTCTGGTACGATAGCTTACGACGGCGAAATGCCTCCCGCTTGTTGTCGACCGTCTATCCAAAACCAAACCTAACACTAATACCAAAGCGGAGGAGTTACCCCCTTTTTGTTCGAGTACGCCGGCAGTACTCGGCCATAACTGGCCGGGTCGTTTCCGACTAGCGGCCCCAAACCAACGTAACGCGAAATGACGTGTCGACCGCAGAACGAGAGCGCGAATATGTCCCATCGCGGCCCTATTACGTACGATCGGACCGGCGCGGTATCTCTGATGCGACGGTCGTTCACGGCGGGTTTCCTGCGATCCGGAAATTGACGAAGGACGGAGGTCTTTGGGTGGGTTAAGAACTCCGCATAAGGTTTGATTACAGCAATTTATTTACACTCAAAGGAGACGAATACGGCACCTGGTATCGTGTTATTTAATTATTTCCCCCCCGACGCAACGAAAGGAAGAAAAGAAAAAAAATTTTATTTTAGTGTCGATCAAAAAAAAAGAAAACGAAAAAGGAACATGTCGCGGTATCGCGAGTTTTGAGGCTCAGTAGCGCGGGGTTCCGGGGGGGGGGTCCGCGCCTCCTTGGAGCCTCCTGGCCCAGGTCGTGGCCTTTGCCCTCTTTGTAGGGGCCTTCCAGCCTCCAGGCTGCGCCGCACTCCGGGCAGGTGCGCACCGTGTAGCCTTTCTGGCCGCACCGAAAGCAAAATCCAGGCTTCCTCGGCAAGGGGCATTCGTACGCGAAGTGGGAGGGAGACTCGCAATTCCAGCAAGCCTCCCTCGCCCTTGACCGGTCCTCCTCGGCCCTGTCCGTTGACGCGATATCCGGGCTCGGGTTCCTCGGAGTAGGCGGCCGGTCGATAGCCTCCATTGCTGGGCGGTCCGGGGGCGACGTGGATCGGACCCCCTTCCACTCGGGGGATTGTTTCACCCACCAGAGCATCTCGCCCCTGGAAGATCCTTCCTCCGAGTCGGAGGTCTGAATGATCCGCTCGCGCGCGATTTGGGTCTCGACCTCCATGGTCTCGGGCGCGACCTGGGTGTCCACCCCCGTGGTCCCGCTGACGGTCGGGGTAGCCGCCTCGAAGTGGCTTTGCCCCCCTTCGCCTCCCCGGTGTAGACGGGTGTGCCGGCAGATGCAGCAATCGCGTAGCCGGTCGATCCACTTACTCAACCACGGGTCGCGGGGATCCATCATAAGAGGAAAAACTAACTTTCGGCGTGGGTCTCTCCTTACCTCAGAGCCCGTACGGTAGCCTACGGAAAGACACTTAAAGCGTGAGCCCCAAAATAATAACAAAAGGAGAACGCGAATACTATTCATAATAAGGTTTTAAGTCTTTGATGTGAATTTTTCCGATCGAGTTGCCTAAGGAATCGGCAAGCTCGTATACGACTGGCGACAGAATTTTTCGTACGGAAAAGGGGCCATGAAATTTGGTAGACAATTTCGCGGAAACGTGTTGAGCGGCGGACGATAAGACGTGCTGTCGTTTCAATACGCGGTCGCCCACCACGAACTGGCGATCTCGCCTACGCAAATTATAATATTGGGTTTGTTTCATTCGAGCCGTCTCTAAATTTTCGACAATCCACGTCCGTAACTGTTGGATCTTTTCCATTCTTTCCCTCCACAGGGCAGGATCGGAGTTCTCCACCGCGACAGCTTCGTCTTCCCGTCCGCGAGATAGATTAACAGGTTGAGGTTCCCTCTCGAAATTTAGAAAAGCGGGTGTCGCCTGCAGCGAAATATGGTGTGCGGAATTGTACGCGAAACGGAACTCGTTAATATGTTGG
This sequence comes from Temnothorax curvispinosus, assembly GCF_003070985.1. Taxonomy (NCBI): domain Eukaryota; kingdom Metazoa; phylum Arthropoda; class Insecta; order Hymenoptera; family Formicidae; genus Temnothorax; species Temnothorax curvispinosus. Next base: position 6,655 of record NW_020220030.1, on the reverse strand, counting down.
TCCCATTCGCGGTGGTCCCGTTCCAAGTAAGCGGTAATCATGGTTTTTAATACGCGATTGACTCGTTCGACAGGGTTCGCTTGTGGATGATACGGCGGTACCGTCGTGTGCTGAATGCCGTACTGTTCCGCTAACGCGTGCAACTCTCGATTCAAAAATTCGGTGCCGTTGTCAGTTAACAAGACGCGCGGGGCTCCCCAACGAAAAATAACGAGGTCTTCGATAGCCTCTCTGATTTTCTTGCCGGTAGCCTTACGTAACGGGCAACACTCGATCCACTTCGTGAAAAGATCCTGCACCACGAGAAGGTATGCGTGCCCTGATTTACTGGGCGGGAGTGGCCCCATTATATCCGCGGCAACGACCGTCCACGGAGCCTCTATTACGCGTTGACCCATTAACCCCGCGGGAACATCCTGCTCTACTTTAGTCCGCTGACAAGTGTCACACCGGCGCACGTACTGGGCGATCTCTCTATACATCCGCGGCCAGTAATATCTCGTCGCGACACGGCGATACGTCTTCTCGACGCCCAAGTGTCCGGCCTGAGGCGGATCGTGGTTTTCCCGAATAATATTCCCCCGCGAGTCCTTCGGCACGACTAATTTCCATCGATTAAGGTCCTCTACGGTTTCGTTTATTACGGGGTGAGGGCGGCGAAAGTATAACTGATCTTCCTCTACTTTCCATCCGGGGAATCGACGCGGTTTATCGAGAACTTCTTGAAGTCGTCTAACATACCAGTCCTCGTCAACCGCGGCGACAGCGCACACCTCGACATCCTGCTCATATATTCGCGAAAGCGCATCCGGCACGTGGTGCATCGCACCCTTCCTATGTTCGATACTGTAGTCGTACTCGAGAAGTTCGAGGGCCCATCTGGCTAGGCGTCCGGTAGGATTCTTTAGGTTATGGAGCCAGCGTAGGCTGCTATGGTCCGTAATAACCGTGAAGCGATAGCCCTCGAGGTAGGGTCGGAATTTCGTAATTGCCCACACGACCGCTAGGCATTCCTGCTCGGTTGTCGAGTACTTTTTCTCCGCGTCGGACAGGGCTCTACTTGCGAAAGCCACCACATGCTCGTGACCGTCAATCTGCTGTGTTAGCACAGCGCCTAGACCTACGGAACTGGCATCTGTCTGCAGCACAAACGGCACGCTAAAGTCCGGACACGATAGGGTTGGCGGGGACGTCAGACACTCCTTTATTGTGTCGAAAGCGGACCTTTGTTCTTCGCCCCATTCCCACACCTGATTCTTTTTAAGTAACCGCGTTAACGGTTCGAGAAGAGTAGCACACTGCGGGATGAAACGACGGTACCAAGAAGCCATACCGATAAAGCGGCGTAACTGTCGGAGGTTACGCGGCGCGGGATATTCCCTAATCGCAACAATCTTGTCGGGATCGACCTTCAAACCTTCCCGTTGGACTAAAAATCCGAGGTACTTTACTTGCGAGCGACAGAATTTACTTTTCTCAGGATTAATCGTTAAGCCCGCCTCGCGAATACGCGCGAAAACTCGTCCCAACCATTCGAGATGCTCTTCGAAAGTTTCGGTAGCCACGACGATATCATCCAGATACGCGAACGCGTAAGGATCCATTTCTGGTCCAATTAAACGATCTAATAACCTCTGAAAAGTGGCGGAAGCTCCTGTTAAGCCAAACGGCATTCGCTTAAAATGAAATAAGCCTTTTCCCGGTACCGCAAAAGCCGTGATTTCCTTGCTCTTTGTTGATAGCGGGATCTGGAAGAAGTAAGCTTGGCTGAGATCGTTGGTCGAAATATACCGTGCCTTACGCAGTTTGTCTAAGATCGCGTTCATATACGGTAGTGGGTACGCGTCTTTTTTCGAGACATTGTTCACGAGTCTGAAATCTAAGCAGAAGCGATACGTCCCGTTAGGCTTTTTAATCATTACGATAGGCGTCGACCACTCGCTCTGCGACGGCTCTATTATACCGGCCTTTAGTAGGCAATCTACTTCCTCGTAAATGGCTTCCTTTATTTTCGGTGACACGGGGTAACAACGTTGCCGAATGGGCGGGTGGTCTCCTACATCAATATTATGCTCGGTCAACGTGGTGGCTCCGAGTTCCTCCGTACCTCCCGCAATTTGTGACTTTAGGAACGATTGCAACTGTTTTTCTTGTTCGGGAGTTAACTCGCTTAGTCCGCAGCAAACGAGAGGCGACGCTTCTGGCTTTCGCGTCCCTTCTCCCTCCCCCGCTTGACCTAGCTCGATATCCACGCTGTCATCTCCGGCCACTATCACCCGAACGCTCGCGAGAGAGCTAGAAGATCCCTTCTCGAAAGGGTAAGATCGCGAGGAATCCTCAACGAAATTCCAAGTACCGTTCGCGAAATTGATATTTACTCCGAATGCCGTCAGGAAATCCACACCCAATATACACGGTAACGCTAATGTCGGTAGTGAATGAACTCTCATGTTCAATGTTTTACCGTGCACGCTAATTGGAACCCTTACTTCCCCCCTTATTCTCGCCGTCTGATTGGTCGCGGTCGTCACGCGCCTGCCGCCGGCCGGATTGAACTTAAAACCGAGCTGCTTAATTAATGCGATAATTTCCGGACCCGCGAACGTACGGCTAGAACCCGAGTCTACTAAAGCGCTGATCTCAAATCCCTTGATTTGGATGCGCAGAAACTGGAGAGAGGCCGAGCCTCCCGGTTCGTTAAACGCGCTATACGCGGCATCGCGGTACCCCATCGGTAACGACTTCTCAGGGGCGGAGGGGGTAGGAGTCGGGTTGCCCCTGGTTCGCGACTCCTTTACTCGTTTCCCGAACACGTCGGGCACGTGCGGGTGGTGTATTCGGCCTTTCCACACCGATAACAGTGTTTACGCGGCGGGGCCTTACAATCTCGCGCGAAATGCCCAGTCGAATCGCAATTCCAACATTTTGCGGCCGGCGTCGCGTTTGCGGTGACCGAGGAGGTGCTCGGCGTATTCGCCGCAGATGCGGCAGTCACAGCCGGGGTATTCTCTTTCGGCCCGCGGGCATTGGCCCTTTTCGCGCCCGCCCCCGCCCCGCTCGAATTTGCGTTAGTCACGCCGAGAGCAGCCACGGAATCGCGATTTTGCCCGCCCCTCTGTCGGTTCGCGCCCTTCGGCGTTCGGTAAGCGAGATCCGGGAAGAAAGACCGGTGGAGGTGGAGCACGATAATTCTGTGCGGCGCGGCAGCTAGCCTCCGCACGCGCAGCCCATTGCTCGAGCGCTTCCATATTGTCTATCGCGTCCCGAGGTATTAAAGTCTGTAACCGGGGCAGCATGTGTCGGTGCGCGTACCCGACCTTCTCCTCCTCGCGCCACGGCGGCGATAACGGATCGTAAAGGGTGTTTAAGCACGTCAGGAAGTCCGTTACGGACTCCTGTTCCCCTTGCGTTCGCCGCATAATTTCGTCGCGAAGGGCGAACTGAAAATCCGGGTTTCCGAAACGTGTACGCCACGCGGTTTTAAACGCGGCCCATGTCGTCAGCCGTTCCCTCTTCCCGCGAAACCAATAAAGCGCTATGCCTGAGAGAAAGAACGGGAGACATCGTAAAATATCCTCATCCGCGACCGGAATCAATTCGCGGCCCTCCTCAACGCGCAACAGAAACGCCTCGGCATCCTCCGCGCGCGCGCCTGAAAACTTTAAGTCCCATTTCCGCATGATATTATAAATGGTTGTCGCGGAGTTTTCGCCCGCCTCGTGAGAGGTTCGATGCACGTGATCCCGGGGAACGCCCGAGTGATCGAGGTGCGAAGACGCAACTAACCCCGCGGACGGACTATCCGGGCGGATGTCCCCCACAGGGATCTCAAGGTATCCCGTATTAACCGGGTGACTCGCATCGGCCCCCGTCAGCTGTATTAATTCGACGCTCGTCGCGCGGTTCGATTCGGAGTCGGCTACACGGTTCGACTCGGATGCCCTTTCGGAGCCGCCGCCGCGACGCGCGGTCGTCAGCAAGCGCAACAAGCGAAGCGCCAGCTCGGGGTCGGACCCGTCGGTAGCCAATCCGCGTCGATTCTATTCGGCGATCCGTTCCTCGCGCGTAGCGTGGAGGATCCACTCATCGGTAAGCTCGGTGGAATCCATTTCGTCGTTCGAAATTATGCTCGAAAGCGAAATCTATATTCCGCGCGAAGGCTACGGAATGTTACCGTATTCCCGAAAGAAAATAACACGCGAACAATAATACACGAACAATAACACTCGCGAAAGGAATGTAACGGTAACGCGAAATAGGCAAACAGTTTTTCTGACGCGATCGTCCGCTCGATGTAAACACCAGAATTCCGATGTTATCGCAATCGCGCTTTCACCAAATTCCGACGCGTCCCACGGCACTGAATAATATCTCCGCCTTACCCACCCGACTACATTTATTTCACTAATCAAATTCCAAAGAATATTTCACACAAAGCTGCAAGAAGAGGTTAGACAAAACATAATATGGCACAACACAGATAATATCGCAATCAAAAATATCATATATAATATCGCATCAAACATGAAATAAGGAAAGGATTAATTCTTTATTCCGACAAACACAAGGAAACGAAATCAGCAAGTAATCCGCGAGATTCTCGTCACCCGCACGAAAATATCTTAGCGCCGTACCGAGCCCTTTACGTGCCTTTCGGCGATCTTTCGGCTGCCCCACGTTGGGCGCCAATTTTTGTCACGACTCTTTTTGCACTCCCGGACCGCTCCGGGACGTGTGCCGGATCAAAAAGGCTTAGGAGAGCGGGATGGTAGGCCTCTCCAGTGATTTCCTCGCACCTCCGATACTCCACAAAATATTCCGAATGTTGGGCGCCAGACGCGTGCATTCGCGTCCACGAAATCGCGAAAACTTAAGCGAGACGCAAAACGAAGCGTGGAGGTGCGTGGAATCGGCTAGCTTGACCTAATCACGGGCGGGGTTAAGGAAGGGCAGCGCGATTTTCGGCGGGGTGACACGATAATTTCATACTCAGTCAGATAACAAAGAAAATAACATTTATTGAGTACTGGTTGTCGAGAAAATAAATTCAATAAACAAATCAAGAAATTGAGTCTCTGATAAACACGCTGAAGGCTCTATTCTCACACAATTAATAATTCAAGTCGAAAACCGTACGAAAGCTCTGTCGCAATGATATCGTAACCTAACGCGAGTGAATCTGCTCGGGCGCAACGGGGAGGCGCCGAGTCATTTAACCAAGCAAGTCGCGATCTCGCTAATAACCACGGAACGCCATGAAGGACTACGCAAGTAACATCTAAACGCACGAAACGCGTGAACGCCGGTAATTTCTTAACGCGAATACAAGTCTAACATAATTAATCAATCGGCGGGAACGACCTTCGACCGCGATTAACAATGCCATCGACATTCCAACGCCAAATTCGAGATTATCCCGAGCAGGGACGCCATAGGACGTAACGCAATTAATATCGGACGCAACGTTTCTCAACGCGAGAGCACAATTATTAACCCGTAATAACGAGATCCGAACACCAATCGATACGCTAACACCGACGCTCGAACACAAGAATTTCCCGACGCGAAGAAACGGTAACGCGATTGACGAAATACCGGCCCGTATGCGGCCGTACACCAAGGTCGCGAGGACAACGCAACATGCTCGCGATATCGAACTCATTAACGCCTATCGCGATCTCCAGGGATTCGCCATAACGCTTGTACCACGGTTCCGCGGCCACGATACCATCCCGAGGCCCTTCGCTCTCGTTATCGATCGCGAAATTACACTGGATCTTAACATGCGTTATCCCGAGCGAGAGCGTGCACCGGAGGGCGGTGTCGTGGCTTTACATATCGCGATTTACGGGCAACATCACCGGTGATATACCTCCTCCTGGGCTCCTCGCCGTCACCTTCCTCCCACGATCCTCGATCCGCCAGACAATTTTCGAAATACCCAACTCGGGGTGGCTATCGCGTATCTTAACAAACGCGTCTTCTCGCCGACGGACGACCAGAGAGTGAAACGCTAGACCCGCTCGATTGCGGAATCGATACGGTACCCCTTCCTGAGGGGCGCGCGAGCCAATCGGGCGCGAGCTTGCAAGCCCGCGGTGTCCCGGCGCAGTGCTGTCGATACGAGATCCTTCGGGGCGGGCAACGGTCCCTCGGCGGCGTGCGACTCCTTAAAATTTTGTCCTTAGCGGCGGACGGAACTTCGCTCGTGCCGGTGTGCCTCCGGTTTGACCCTGGGGCGGTGGCCAGCCACCCCGTGGGTCGGTGTTTTGTGAAGATCATTTGCTGAAGCCGGGTGTTTACCCAAGCGCTTGGGGCCCCGCTATCGGCGGCCTCGTCCGTCGCTGCCGCACGTGCCGCCCGCCTGCCGCGTTGCTCTCGCCAGCCCGCGATCTCTGCTGCTTCCGCGTTTGCCACCCCTCCTTGGTTATTGATCGTCCTTGATTTCCTTCGCCAATTACTCCCTCGAAGCTTGCCGTGGTGCGGGTGAGGTGCCGCGCGTATTACATTTAAAAAAAAACAAAAGAAAGTAATCAGAATGCGGAAACGCGATTAAATACGACCCCTGGAGATCTCGTCGCTGCCTCCCTGGTCCGTCCCTGGGCGCGAAATTCCGCGCCTTGTGACGGCGGCGGGGCGCCGCGACGGTGCGGCG
>NW_020220029.1:0-10683 GCF_003070985.1 Temnothorax curvispinosus | reverse complement strand
GTCCGTTTCCTACTGTGTCCGATCGACACTGTGTCCGATTCATTCAACCTGCTGTGTCCGATTTATTCTATGCGCAACTGGGACTCACTCGTATTGACATGCTTATAGGCGCTGTTATTTTGGCGAATCATATGTGCTGGCCACCCGGGACACTTTTAAAAAGTAAAGGGCAGTTTTCCCATGCTACCGGGCGCGTCCACAGGTTGCGGATAGTGGAACGTCCAGGGAGGTCTCTCTGGACAGTCGTGAATAACAATCAGAGACTTGTCTCTGAGCGGAATAAGCGATCGCGGACAAGGGAATCAAAAAACCCGAAACCACAATGGAAGAGACTGATATAAATAAATATACCCCAGGAGGTAACCCAGAAATGGGGAATCCTTCCACTTCCTTGGAAGTGGCTAAGCTCCGATCGGATTCTGGGGGGGGCTCAATATTATTCGATTCGGAGCCGACGGTGGAACACTTGGCTGTCGGAACCACTCTACAAGCATCAAGTGAAAAAATGGAGATTGCTACTCCTGCGGGCGGGGCGAGTCCGAGGAGCATCTCTTCCCGGCTGGAGAAAGTACAGATCGACAGAGCGACCGATGACGAGCAATCGCTTAAGGGTGGCAGTGTTGACTGTATGGACTCCGACGTCGAGAGGGATCTTCTTGACTCAGAGGCCGACATAGCTTGCCAGGAGGAAGCAAGATCCAAAAAGAAAGAGATGACGGCAGCTCAAAAGGCTAGGAAAGCCTACAGAAATGCCCTGTCATTTCTAAAAAAGATGGATAACAAGAAGGATGAGGAACTGACCACCAGGGACAAGGACCTCATCAAACTAAACAAGAAAAAGGTCTCCAAATTTGAAGCCGAACAACAGCAACAAAAACTGGAGACAATCACCGAAGAAAGAGAGGTAGCAAGGACTAAGCCGGCAAAAAAGCTACAGAGGGCCAACGCTACGGTGGAATCTCCAAAGCCGGACAAACCCAATTTGCCACCTTCCGAAAGGAAAACGGTAAAGAGGGTGCGATCGGGCGACGGAGAGGAAAGCGAAGCAAAAAGGGTCAAGCCCTCGATAAGCTTCGATTCGCCCGAGGACTGTCGGATTGCCATCATAGATCGTTCTGATCCGGATGGCAGGATGACGGCCGAAAGGTGGATGGAGGTGGAAACGAGGGTTCTGCTGGCCATAGCCGAGCTGGATGGAGATAGTTGCGAGGAGGTTGACTTCGACGGGGCCGGCTGGCAGAAGGGCGTCAAAGTTGTTGGATGCAGCAACAGAAAGTCACGCGACTTTCTAACGCAAGTCATCGGCAGCTGCGGCGAGCTCTGGCAGGGGACCCAACTCGAGGTCATCCAGATGTCACAACTACCGCTGAGGAAGAAAATCTCACTATGGATCCCACCTCCGGTTCCGGAAGGAGACGATACCGTGGTGAAGATTTTGGGCAAACAGAATAAAGGCCTGAAGACTCAAAGCTGGAGGATTATCTCATCGGCCAAGAGTCAAAATGGCAAAGGAAAGGACTTCGTCTTCACGATTGATGACGAGTCTATGGACACTCTTAGGAAGTCAAAAAGAAGCATCAAATTCGGCTTGGGTACGCTGAAAGCGAGGCTTCCAAATGACAAGAGCAGCGCAACGGCCAGGGCTTCAGGTGGTTCAGATTAATCTGAATCACTGCGAGGCGGCCACGGAGGACTTGATGCTGTTCATGACTGAAAAGAATGTGGATGTGGCCCTGGTCCAAGAGCCCTGGCTTGCAAAGGACAGGGTTCGAGGACTAAGGACCAAGGAGTATATCCTGCTACATTCTCAGACTGCAGGTAAGAAAAGAGCGTGTATAGTGGCAAAGAGATCCCTAAAACTCACACTACTAACACAATATAGCACAAATGACCTGACCGTGGCGACCTGCGAGAGCCAGGGGAACATGAAGCTTCTTCTGGCTTCTGCATACATGCCATATGATGAGGCTGAACCACCACCAGAGGCCGTCCAAAACCTGGTATTGGTAGCCAGGAAGCAGGGCAGACAACTGGTGATAGGATGCGATGCCAATGGACACCACATCCAATGGGGAAGCAAGGATATAAATGAGAGAGGTGAGTCAATAATGGATTTTATTCTTACAAATAACCTGACTGTTTGCAATAGAGGCAATATGCCGACGTTTGTGAACAAGGTTAGGGAAGAGGTGATAGATCTGACCTTGACCACAGGCGAGGAGGGGTTGATAGTTGAGGACTGGAGGGTCTCCTTAAAACGATCCTTCTCGGATCATAGGAGAATTTTATTTAGAATAAACCGCGCGGCCCCAACTAGCAAGCCCTTTAGGAACCCCAAAAGAACGAACTGGGAAATGTTTAGCGAACTCGTGGAGGGGTACGGGAATGGGGGACCAGAGTTCCAAATGTCAAAGTACCCATCTATCGAGGGAATAGAAGCTCTAGTTAATGAACTAGAAGTTGCACTAATAAGGGCTTTCAAAAAATCCTGCCCTGTTAGCCGCTCACGCAAAGCCACCAAACCCTGGTGGAATGGCGAGCTTAGGCAACTAAGGACGGAAACAAGGAAGCTCTACAACAATGCAAAAAGGGATAAGACAAAAGAGAGCTGGGATATATATAAGACCAGCTTTAATGAGTTTAAGTATAAGATAAGAGAAGCAAAGTGGGAATCGTTTAAGGAGTTCAGGGAATCCCTTATGGATACAAGCGAGGCCGCAAGGTTCAGAAAGGTGTTATCAAAGGATCCAGCGATCCCAAGTAACATCATGAAACCGGATGGCTCGTGGACTGAGTCCAACAACGAGACCCTGGAACTTCTTATGAACACCCACTTTCCTGGGTGCGGGAACATTGATTACAATGATGTAAGAAAGGATGATTTCCACAGACGGGGGGATTTGATGACCCCTGCGGAGAGAGAAACGAGGGCGAAAATGATCGTCACAGAGGAGAGAGTATTATGGGCGGTGCATTCCTTTAGCCCGGATGGGATACTACCCATTATGCTACAAAAATTTCTGAACAGCATTATTGGGATGCTAAAGAGAATCTTCGTAGAATGTCTTGCATTAAGCTACATACCGAGAAGATGGAGAGAGGTAAGGGTGGCGTTTATAACTAAGGCTGGTAAACCGAGTCACACTACGCCAAAAGATTTTAGGCCTATCAGTTTATCATCGTTTCTACTGAAGACACTAGAGAGACTGATAGACATGCATATAAAAGAGACCACAAACATAGAAAATCTGTGCAAAATGCAACATGCCTATCTAAGAGGCAAATCGGTCGAAAGCGCACTACACGTGGTTGTCGGAACAATTGAAAAATCCCTCAAAGACAAGGAATACACTTTGGCTGCATTCCTTGACATAGAGGGGGCTTTCAACAACGTCAAAACTGAATCTATAAAAGAGGCTTTAGAAACATTAGGTGTAGAGCACATGGTCAGGGAGTGGATGATAAGGATGCTGGAAAGCAGAGTTATTACCTCGGAAATAGGCAACAGCTCCACTAGCCAGAAGGCAACAAGAGGCACACCGCAAGGAGGAGTGATATCACCGCTATTGTGGTTGATCGTGATAAACAAGATCCTAACAATCTTTAAAGAGAAAGGGATCAAAATGATAGCATATGCAGATGACGTAGTCATACTGATCACAGGCAAATACTTGTCTACAATCAGTGAGATTATGGAATCTGCGCTAAAAGAACTATCAAAGTGGGCAGGAGAGAATGGTCTAGGGGTAAACCCGAGCAAGACCGAGCTCATCCTATTCACAAGAAAGTATAAAATACCCAATTTTACAACACCAAAGCTGGAGGGGAAGGCACTTACACTTTCAAAGGAAATTAAATACCTCGGAATTATCCTAGACTCCAAACTCTCATGGAAAAGGAACGTGGAGGAAAGGATGAGGAAAGGAATGATTGCCTACTATGCGTGTAGGAAAATGTTTGGAAGGAAATGGGGCCTGATGCCGCAAATCATACATTGGATGTACACTGCGGTAATAAGACCGATCATTACATACGGAGCATTAGTCTGGTGGGAAGCCATGAACAAGGAGGTAAACAAAAAGAGCCTCACCAAGGTACAAAGGCTTGCAGCCCTGGGTATCACAGGAGTGAGGAATAATACAGCACAAGCTGCATTGGAGGCAATCTTGAACCTACAACCACTTGAGCTGTACGTTAAAGGCCAAGCAGCAAAAGGAGCCGTAAGGCTCAGGGAGTCAAATCTCTGGAAGCCGATCAACTACGGACATTCAAGAATACTGGAGGAGATCGGAAAACTGAACAGTAACAAAGGACTAAACCTGAATAGTCCAACGGACTACTTAGTTGCCAGGCATAACTTCGAGGGGTGTGTTAACATACGCATCCCCTCTAAGAAGGAATGGGAGGATAACTCGGTGATAAACGAACACGAGACATCAGTCTACACCGATGCCTCCATAACCAAAACGGGTGCAGGCATTGGAATCTACTCTGAGGCGCTCAACATCCAGAAGTCATACAGACTAAAGAACGGTTGCCACGCCATACAGGCAGAAATCTGTGCAATAAGGGAGGCAGCCAGGCTAATCTGGGTGAGTGGCAAACCATTAAGGGATGTCACAATCTACTCTGACAGTCAGGCTGCGCTCAGAAGTATTGCATCAAAAACAGTGAGATCAAAGGTAGTGATGAGTTGCCAAGAAACGCTGTCCTGGCTCCGCGGCGACGGGGTCGGTCTGCGCTGGGTTCCCGGTCACAAAAATGTGGTAGGGAACATAGGTGCGGACAGACTGGCAAAGCTGGGGGCGGGAGGGAACGGCGCGGAGGTAATGGACTCCCCACTACCACCGATCAGTTCACTAAAAGATGCCATAGAGGAAATTATACTGGAGAAACACAGAGAGATTTGGCAAAACCGGAATGATTGCGGGATAGCCCGAAATCTCTGGCCTAAGATAGATAACAATAGGACCAGGCAACTATTGAAACACAAGAAGAACCTGGTTCGCATAGCAGCAGGAGTCGTCACAGGAAACTGTGCGGTCGGAGTGAACCTCCAGAAATGGAAAATCACAGATGACAGCAGCTGCAGAGAATGCAACGAGGAAGAAGAAACAATTGAGCATCTGATGTGCTGGTGTCCAGCCCTAGAAAACCGATGCCTCCAGACAATGGGACAAGAATTTCTGGATGGACTGGAAGACGCAGCGGAGATGGGCATTGACAATATAATGAGCTTCGCACGGAACTGGAAGTGTTTCAACGCGAGGTGGTAAAGACGGGTCAAGGGTTAAAAATAGGGTATCACAATGGACCTCAGGTCTCCGAGTGAATGGTCACTAGATGACCACACCCTTTCACCTAACCTAACCTAACCAGTGCTGGCCAAATCAAACAATCTAAAAATCTACCAATTCTACAAAAAACTCATTTTGGATGGGTAGTATCAGGCTGTACTGCGATTGACATGGCTGGACCGACTCATTCGGTTAACTTTCATTTAACTATATCCAATAATTTAAGTCATGAGTAAAATCGTTTCTGGGAAGTAGAGCACAACATTTCTTCACATACACTAACAAGTGAAAAGCGTGCCTGCGAGGAGCTATTCTTGACAGAATTGCGGCGAAATTCTGAAGGATGTTTCATCGTCAAATTACCAATAAAACAAGACAAACTTGATAAACTAGGCAATTCTAAGGACATAGCCTTACGACGCTTCACGGCACTAGAAGCGGCGCGTCTTATAACCCAACCTGATATGTACTCTGAGTACAAGAAGTTCATGCAAGAGTACATTGACTTAGGACACATGCGCGAAGTAGATAGTTCGATGGAATTCACTCCAAATCAATCTTACTACCTACCACATCACGCAGTAAGAAAGGAAACAAGTATGACTACTAAATTCAGAGTAGTGTTCAACGGTTTATCCAAGACTGACACTGGCATTTCCTTGAATGATGCATTAATGGTCGGCCTTAACCTACAAGTAGATCTCCATTTTCAAGATTTCACACTTTTTTGATTGCACTGACGGCCGATGTAGTCAAGATGTACAGGCAAATACTAATTGATCCATCACACACACCTCTCCAACGTATTTTCTGGCGCAAAGCAATTAACGAGCTCATCAAAATATACGAGTTACTCACAGTGACATACGGTACGTCTTCCGCAGCATTCGAAGCAATCAAGGCTATGAGAAAATTAGTTGAAGATTATGCAGAACGTTATCTAACTGCATCCGAGATACTGTTGCGAGATTTCTACGTTGATGATTTGGTCTCCGGGGCAGATACACTGAGAAGCCTTAACGATTAAAGATGAACTTACCCAATTGTTGCAAGAAGAAAAATTTGAACTGAGAAAATGGGCGTCCAACGAACCCTCCTTACAAGGTGAAAAATCCTCGGTCAATTAAGAGGAATTTATTTTGGCAGCTGACAAGGAAACAGAAAGACGCACTCTGGGCATCATATGGGATTACAATTCCATCATATTCAAATTCTTTAGTATCAACTGTGTACCACCACTTAAAACTCCCACGAAGAGAGGCATCATATCCAGAATCGCTTTAATTTTTTATTACTAGGCCCTCTAGGATTACTAGGCTTTTATTAACAGCATTTGAAAGAGAATCGTTCGTACCCGTTTGTACTTCCGTCAAAATCGTTTGTACCTAAAAAAAACCGGAAGTATAGGCTTTTCAAAATACGTCCAAGAGGTACTTTCGTCAGTTTTAGAGATATCGAAAAACGGCCAACGGCATTCGAAAGAGAAGCTTGCATTTGTTTGTGACTTTATTTCTATCTTTAGAGTAAAGAACGCAGCGATCAAAATATTGATGATGAAAGAATTCATTTTTTTTTACATCATGTTAATTTGTACGTGCTGTCTATTTTGACATCGTAGTAGTGTTTCATCACAGTAGTGCTACTCTTTGAAATATATAATATTAGCATGCGTTTATTGTATAATTGTGTTGCATTCCTGCGCTTGGCGTAATCCAGAACTAACGACGAGGACGTGGCAGGATTCTAGTTCCGTTTTGTTTTTTATTTTTTTTTATGTATTTTTTAATTTTTTTAATATTTTTTTTTTTTTTAAATTTTTTTTACATTTATTTTTTAAATCTTTCTGGTTTAAATTTTTTTCTATTTGTAGTTTCTTATTTTTAGTCTGCGCCTGCATGGTTAGGCTTCGTATTACATTTGTTTTACGGCTTTATTAAGTGCTAAGGGAAAGAGATAGTTTTTGGAGTATTTTTGAAACGTGCTGAAGTGGTCCGAAGTGTGAGTTTTACGCAAACATCTTTTTATTTGGAAGTGCTTTGCATGAATTCTCAGCGTGTCATTTCTCGCCTCTGGCGTCGCGATCTAATGGCTGCGGCGAATACCCAGGAGCCTTAAACGTATAATATAGTGCAATCGATTCAAGACAGCGGAAACATAACGCGAGAGAAAGAGGAGTGTGCTGTTTCGCTTTTGTTTATTCGCAGAAGCTAGCCGAGCGCGCGTTTGTCAGTTGTCACACGCGCGATATACTTATCCCCTTGCTCCCGCACAGCGCGTTTTCTATTCACTCTTGCCTGTCTAGTGTGCTTTGCCGCCAAAGCTCAGTCAATTTCTCCCAGACTTGCCATAGATTTAACTCTCCTTAATTCTGTATCCTTTGCTTGGATAACACCATTTTGCGAACTTTTCTTTTATATGAGTTGTTTTAGCTACTTCGTGCCACTGCGAGATCACAGAAACTTTAACTGTTCTGATTCTCTAACTCTAACCGGAAGACTTTATTGATTAAAGAAACGTAAGTTTCGTGATTAAATTGGATTGTCATTAAACGACGCGATGATGGTAGGGCCAGTTATTCAAGACAACCTCATTTCTGTGCTTTTAAGGTTTAGGACTTATCGTTACGTTCTCGTAGCTGACATAATAAAAATGTATCGGCAAATATTGATACATCCATCTCAAACGAAACTACAAAAAATCTTATGGCGTGACGACAAGACCTCCAATGTTCAAACATTCGAGTTGGCCACTGTCACTTATGGCACAGCCGCTGCGTCCTATCTGGCCACGAGATGTCTCCTCGATTTAGCGGAGCTGTACGCAAATGAATTCCCACTAGGATCGCTGCATTTAAAACGCAATTTCTATGTGGATGATTTGCTCACCGGAGCAGACTCAAAGTCGGAGGCTTTAGCAATACGCGATCAGTTAATACAGTTACTAAAGTTAGGCTCCTTTGAACTTAGCAAATGGGGATCCAATTGCCCTGAGTTGCTAGCGGGTATTAGTGATCGAAGCGATAGGCTCGTGGCCTTTGACAAGGACAACAACTTTCGCGTATTGGGCACGGCATGGGATATGCGCGACGATTTTTTTCGCTTTTCGTTAAATCCTGTGCAATCTTCGAACACCATCACAAAGCGCTCCATACTCTCAGAACTGGCAAAATTATTTTATCCTTTGGGACTACTTGGTCCGACCATAGTAGTAGCGAAAATCATTTTGCAAAACCTGTGGCAGTCGGGTGTGAGCTGGAACGAATCCGTCCCCCAGAATGTCCATACGAAGTGGTTACAGTTTAGGTTACAACTCTCGAATATTGATAAATTACAGACACCTCGTTGTGTCAAGTATAGAGCAGAAGCACGATTTATACAAATCCATGGCTATTGTGACGCGAGTGAAAGTGCTTACGGCGCTTGCGTTTATGTCCGCACTCGATTAGGGCCAGAAAGCTATGTTTCTTATCTCTTTTGCTCGAAATCCCGCGTGGCTTCTGTAAGGCTGTTTCTCTCCCGCGTCTCGAATTGGCCGTGGCATTGTTGTTGTCACAGTTGATTGATAAGGTTAGATCATCCATTGACACTACCGACATGAAAATATTACTGTGGTCAGATTCCACCATAGCGCTCAACTGAATAAACTCCCATTCGCGTCGATGGTCAACATTTGTTGCTAACCGCGTAGAAGAGATCCAAAGATTGACAGAGCGGTCTAATTGGCGACACGTCAAATCATCAGATAATCCCGCAGACGTCTTGTCAAGGGGACTGCTCCCAAACAAATTGGTAAATTTGGAGTTGTGGTGGCGTGGCCCTTCTTATCTAATGCTACCGGAACACGACTGGCCCAGTGGCAAATTTAAAGTTCTCATCGAGCGGAGGGCGTTCCCGAGCAAAAGGTCGCCTGTTCAGTTGCTTCTTCGTTCGATTTCAGCACCATAAACGATTTAATTGACAGGTATTGTAACCTAAATAAAACGTGCAGGATCATAGCATATTGCTTTAGGTTTCTCACCGCCAACGCGTCTAAACCTTCTACTGTAGAAGTATCTCCGCAGGAAATATCGCGCTCATTAAAGTTGTTATGCAAAATGGTTCAAAGGCAGAGTTTTCACGCGAAATATGACTCATTAAGCCGGCATGAAAATATTAGCAACTCAAGTAAGCTAAAATCTTTAGCTCCGTTCATGGAAGACGATAATTTAATCAGAGTAAGTGGCAGATTAAAGAATTCAGAACCACGCTATGATGCTTGTCACCAAATAGTGCTTCCGCGGAATCATAATTTAACCAAACGAATAATAGAACACGAACATTTACGCAACCTGCATTCCGGTTTGCAGGTTACCATGGCGTCAGTCAGACAACGTTTTTGGCCACTAGCTTTAAGGTCAACAGCACGCCGGGTCATTGACAGTTGTATCACTTGTTTCAAGGCTCGTCCCGTCTTTTCCGAGGCTCAAATGAATCTTTTACCGGCATCTAGAGTCACGGTTTCTCGACTTTTTTCTCATTGCGGCGTAAATTATGCCGGACCAGTGACCTTGCGAGAAGGGAGCCGACGTAATTCACGCAATCGTAAGGCATATATAGCCGTCTTCGTTTGCTTTGCGACGAAGGCAGTGCACTTAAAAATAGTCAGCGACCTTACTACTGACGCATTCATCGCTGCGCTAAAAAGGCTCATTTTTCGAAGAGGAAAGCCTGACCAAATGTACCCCGACAACGCGACGACGTTTGTTGGAACTCAGAAGCAACTAAAGGAATTTTATCACCTTTTGCGAACAGATGAAGCGCAAACAACAATCGGGCAATTTTTGCGCGGCCATGAAACCACATGGAATTTTATACCTCCTAATGCGCCACATTTTGGTGGCCTTTATTGGGAGGCGGCTGTTAAATCCGCAAAGTACCACCTCGGGCGAATCGTGGGCGGGCAGAACTTGACTTTCGAGGAAATGTCGACTACTTTATGCGAAATTGAAGCTGTGTTGAACTTGCGACCTCTTATGATACTGAGCTCCGACCCAAACGATATGGCGTACCTAAGTCCCGGACACTTTCTGGTTGGCGCACCACTGAGGGTGCGTTTCGCTATTCACTCGCAGTACTGGCAGCACTGTAAATCCGTTCCAATATACGCGGCAGTAAGCTGTCAAAGCGTTTTCGTGTTCATGTGACGTCATAGATTTTGTCGTCACTCCCTACTTTCATTACCGCGGCTCGCGAAGTGAGGCATTCGCAGTAAGAACATGGCGGCTATGGCGGCACCTTTGAAAAAATTGGTCCTTACCTATGTGAACCTTGCACCCGACTTTCGAAAAATTAATTTTTTTTCGGAAAACGTTAGCATTTGGTTTGTAGTTGTTTGTAGTAACAAAAAT
>NW_020220028.1:0-9761 GCF_003070985.1 Temnothorax curvispinosus | reverse complement strand
ACAGGGGCAACAAGGACTCTATAGAGGAGGTACTTGGATCTATCCATTACCTCCTCCACCGACAACTCTTCCATTCTCTCCCCGATAAGTCCGGGGAACTGAGCGAGCCCGTTGCGAGAGCATCCTCTGAGATCCTTTTCTCCACTCCTCCTGAGGAGCTTTATCCTCTCCTTCATCGCATCTCCGCTCCCCATCGGTATCCAAACCTTTCCCCTCGCCGGCGGCAGCCTAACCAGGCTTACCACCGGGGAGAGAGAAACGTTCCTATCCTTCGACCTTTCCCTATCTGACCCTTTATTTTCTCTTTGTGGCTCATCGCTGGCTAACGACGAGAGGATGGCTGAGCCCTGTCTTTCGACACCCCCATCCCGCCGGCCCCTGAGTATCCGATCCCTCTGAGACGGTAAGTGCTTCTTCGTAGTAGAACTCATCATAATTTCTACTGGTGGTTTTATTTCGGAGTGTCCTTCTCCTAGGCTGGTTGGCTTCCTGGCCTCACGAGCCCAGCCTGCCCGAGCCCTCGGGTATCCCCGGGTTCGCCGTACCCGTATCGAGGGCGCCCCCCAAAGGGCCCCGAAGGACCCACAGAGACCGCCCCCGACCCCTGAGGCACCGTCCGCCGGCCGACGCCAACAGAGAACCCCGCCACCCCCACCCGCACGCAACGAAGAATGGCCGGCCGAGAAACCTTGATCCCGGCCCCGGCCGAGCAAGCTCGATCCCGGTCCCCGCCGCGCACGAGCAGGGGACACGGAGCGCCCATGCCACCGCCGACCCAACGGACCCTACCCTCGTCACCGGCTCTTATGTCCGGTGACCAAAGACCCGCCGGCCCCGACCTGGAAACATGTCCCAGCGGCCCGACGGGTCACCCACCCCGGCCGGTTGGGGAAGCAAAGGCTTTCCCCTCACGGTCCCGACCTACCGGACAATTATTTATAGAGGTAGTCTGCCTCGCGAGTCCTAAAAAGGACTCCCCGGTCCACGACAGACCTTGCGGAATGCCGTGGATTACGGTACTGGTGTGCTCGGGCACTCCGGGTTCGCGAAACCCGTAGTGGAGGGGTCCCCCGGGCCCCTAGAGGCTCCGGGAGGACTCCCCCACCCCCTGGAGGGAGGGGAGGGAACCTAACCTTGCAGCCGTCCGATGACCGCGACCCACCGCAAGCGGCCGGAGGGATAATGATCTCGCCAAGGACCGGGGCGGCGCTGACCGACGCTTATCACCTCGGTAGAGGGATATGGGCGACCAAGCCGGTGCCAGCTAAATGGCCCATGGTCGAGCTGGAGCGACAACGATCCGGAACAACCGACAGACGGTCGCATGGCGAACAGCCCGGGACGAGCGGCCAAGAGGCCGCTTACCGAACGCGGAGGACGTCGGGAGCCGAAGCGACGCACAATGCTACGTCCAGCGAGTAAGCGCAAAGCGCTTAGCGATCCAGTGCGGTGATTTAGGACGCAGCACAATGTACATAGACAATTAGCTTGTAGACTACAAATATATATATATACCCATGTATTAAATAAATAAAACGCGATGACTCCGTCGGTATCAAAATGAGACGCGAGCGTTATTATTATGTAGATGTAAGTATAGCGAAATAGAATCAGCATCAAACCCTGATAAGCGCAATTAAGTTGGCTACAGCCGTATAGAGGAAAAGGGGTTAAGTTACAAACCAGCCAATCCAGATTTGTTTAGTTTCTTTGCTTTGGGTTGTCATGATTATTGACCGCACACGCGGATGCATGAGCGTGAAAGACGCATCGCGCGACAGCGAACAAAGGTTGAGTTCGCTGTTCAGTAATAACGGATTCCGCGGAGATAGGGGAACGAGCGCGAGACTACGGCAGCGCGTTGCGATGAGTTTCGAGCGCGATAGTGCGAATTGGCATACCGACCACAAGACCGGATCAGTAGCTTAGGAAAATGATGCATGAACGCCGCGGATTAGACTCAGCGGGTTATGATGAGTACCGAGCGCGATACCGCGAACGAGCAAACCGACAACGGGATAGGCTCAGCAAACGAGGAGCGCGATGCATAAACGCCGCGTGTTTCACTCAGCGGGTTAAGCTGAGTACCGAGCGCGATAGTGCGAAATAGCCGACCGATAACGGGACCGGCTCAGCAGACTAGGAGCGCGATGCATAAACGCCGTGTAGTCTGCTCAGCGCGTTGTGATGAGTGTCAAGCGTAGTAGTGCGAACTTGCGAGCCAACCACGGGACAGGCTCAGCAGACTGGGAGCGCGATGCATAGACGCCGCGCATTCCACTCAGCGAATTGCGATGAGTTTCAAGCGCGGGAGTGCGAATTAGCCGACCGACAACGGGAGCGGCTTAGCAACCTAGGGGCGCGATGCATGGATACCGAGTATTCCGCTCAGCGAGTTATGATGAGTTCCGAGCGCGGTAGGGCGGAAGCGCCAACCGATGACGAAATCGGCTCACCGATGCAGCAGCATGACGCGTAGATCCAACGTA
Organism: Temnothorax curvispinosus; assembly: GCF_003070985.1. NCBI lineage: Eukaryota > Metazoa > Arthropoda > Insecta > Hymenoptera > Formicidae > Temnothorax > Temnothorax curvispinosus. The sequence continues at coordinate 7,272 of NW_020220028.1, read as the reverse complement.
ATCCATTTAGCGAGTTTCGCTGCGATCCGAGCGCGGTAAAGCGAAATAGCCGACCGTAGGCAGGATCGGATTATCGATGTGGAAGCGCGAAGCGGAATTGCCGGGTAATGTATCCAGCGAGTTTCGATGCGATCCGAGCGCGGTAAAGCAGAATAACCGACCGTAGTCAGGATCGAATTATCGACGTAGAAACGCGGAGCGGAACCGCCGGGCAATATATCCAGCGAGTTTCGAGGCAAGCCGAGCGCGGCAAAGCAAAGTAGCCGACCGTAGGCAGAATCGGATTATCCGCGTAAGAGCGTAATGCGAGAACGCCGTGTAGCCGATCCATCAATTATCGATGGGTGCCGAGCGCGGCGCGGCAAAGGCGGCAACGCGAGGTGGAGGCGTAGCGTCACCGCGAGGACGAACCCGCGATAGAACCTAGCATAGGGAATCGTAACGAGCGGAAACATGTAGAATCTTCTGGATCGTTCCAAGATTCGATTCGGCGAGCGTAAACATGTTTGCGAGAAAAGTGAAAGCGCGCGGAATGCGGAAGTATTTGCGCTACTGCGTAGCGAGTAAATACAGATGTTGGCCAGATGTTCGGCTGTAAACAAAAGGTGTTTGCGCGCGAAACAATAAGACCATTCACGAGGCTATTGACACAGCTGCCGTTGTAGGCACAGGTGTCCGGCGATAGCGAGAAGTGGGGCGATCCCCACTCGATCGAGGTAGGCCAGCCGAGCCGAGGAATCGAGGAATTCGTCTCTCGGCTCTCGATGCGAACGGTCCTCGCATCGGAGCACTCGTCTCACTTAGAGAAATACTCGGCGTACAGTGTTGGCTTCCTGTAGTCAGGAGCATCGGCGTAAGGTAGACAATTCGGTCTCAACGCGTGCGTTAACAGCGAGCGAGAACGAGAACGATCCCGCTCAACGGGGCGTTATACCGCGAGTCCATGTAACGTAACTGAATCAAAGAGAAATAAATTATAACTTAACTCTTGTTGCGAAAACATACGTGTGACGACTATCATTCAATCCGAGACAACCTGCAAAGACTTACCTATCCCAATCGTAATCTCGCCTGTCGGCCGCCCGAAATCCTCCATCGACGAACACGCACAGAGGCTGAGGCCCAGCCAAGCGGTGCTGTCCAGCAGAAGCGAAGGAAGTCCCTTGAGCGGAGAGGTCCAACAGGTCCAGCGGGTCGATCCGGAGACAGATGGGAGCTGAAACAGAGTCGTAGAGAGGGGAATTAGCAAAGTCAGCGAAAGGTTGGTCATTCATCAGTATCTTTCTCGATAGGCCTAGGTTAAAATCGAGTGGCGACCGTGATAATTAATGATCTCGAGGGCGTGTAGTTAATGTCGATCCTCCGTCCGGCTACAGTGGTTAGTAGGAGAGAAAACGCGAAAAACGGTAATCTTGGGGATGCGTTGTCGGGGCGATGTGCGTGACGACACGGGGAACGTCTGCATCCGATAGCTAGGGCGCACGGCCAGGGCTACAACCCGCAAACACTGGCGACCGTGACAGGATGTACGGGCCGAATTACGTGTGTCGTTTTCAGATGACGTGTCTACGAGATAGTAATCCCGCGAAACAAGCGTGAGCGAAAATCCACGAGCTGGGACGTGCCAAACGCGAAGCGAAACGAAGCGACCGTTGCAAAAGCGCGAAGCGTGATTAGTAGATTCGGGAGTACGAGCAACGCGTTCGAAGAAACGTGTAACAACGTTCCGTTAGTGGTAACAGGCGCGCGAAGAAGAAGCTTTCCTTTGCGTGCGTAACAACTGTGCCGAACACGCGAACGACGTTTCGCGCGAGTTCGTGAATCGAAGGTAGCGTGGTAAGCGTAAAGGGTTGAAAACCCAGCGGTACGCGGAAACGCGGAGCGAGCGCCGAGAGCGCTGCACAAACAGCGAATGTAGCGTAATAAAGGTGAAGAAGTCGCGAAGAAAAAGTGTGTGAGGTGAGCGGAGCGTGATGAGTAGATCGCGATAGACGGGAATCGCGTTCAAAGAAGCGTGTAACAACGTTCCGTTAGTGGTAGCAGGCGCGCGAAGAAGAAGCAATCCTTTGCGTGCGTAACAACCGCGCCGAACACGTGAACGACGTTTTGCGCGTACCCGTGATCGAAGGTAGCGCAAACCGCGAAGTAGTAAGCGTTCGGAACGCGAAAGGAAAACGGGTGAAGATAAGGTGGAGCGTGATTAGTAGATCGGCCGAAAGGACGGGCACCGCGTTCGAAGAAGCGTATTACAACGTTCCGTTAGTGGTGACAGGCTCGCGTAGAACGCATGACGACTCGCGGCCGTAACAAATGTCCCGAACACGCGAACGACGTTTCGCGCGACCCCGTATGATCGAAGGTAGCGCAAGCCGTTGAGAAGTAAGCGTAATGCAAAAGGGGACACTGGTCACGGAACGACCGGCTCTCATCGGGAAACCCGTGCGCGGGTGAACAAATCTAGTGCTGAGGCATGCTAAGCGCGTAAGACGTCGAGCACAGCAAAGTGTCTTGCTAACGCAGCGAAAATTAATTACGCGACGAGTCGCGAATAATAAGCAGAGCAGAATAAGTCGTCGAGCAAAGCAAAGTGTCTTGCCGACGCATCGCGTTAACAACAAATCCCGAAAATCCGCTAAACTCGTATCAAGCCGTTATAATCCGAACCGACGTAAGCGTAAAATGGATAGACGCGCGAGAAAAATGCCGTAACAACGTGCACCTATAGGACGCGAGTTGCGAAAACGCGAAAGCGATCGTGACATAACCGAATCGCGTGAATAAGGGTACGGGCGTTTTGGGCGATTCCGAAGCTGCGCGGCGGAGCGAGCAGTGTTGTAAATCGAGTGAAACATAGCGTGAAGGGTAGTAAGCGCAAAGCGCTGAGAAGTAAACGGACCGTGGTACCAACGCGGGAGCAAGGTACGCGATACCGTGTTAAGCCCGAGGGCTGAAATACAGTGAATTTTCCATACGACGGAAAAGAACAAAGGCCAGAGGCCTGAAAAATCCAAAGTTTTTTTTTATAAAGAAAATACGCGTATCACGAACGGAAGTTCGGAACGCGAAACCCAGCGGAAAACGCTGAGTAGGAAGCAGAGTCACTAGTGAGCTAGACACGCGAAGATTCGAAAGGTGAAAATTCGGAAAACGCGAGACCAGATCGAAAACAACGGGCGTCAAACGAACGTGGGAGTCGACTATTGCGTATGTAACGATCGGGCAGAGCGATTCCGTGACAAACACGTTGCAAGGGCAGCACGGATTTGGCGAGCGTTGAGATATACCGAAACGAATCGAGTAACATCGAATAGTTAAAGTGACGGGGAGCGCACAAACGCGCGAAGAGCAGCAAGGAGCGCTGCGAACAAAGCGATCGGAAAGGTGGTATGCCGCGGCTGAAGCATACGCCACCGCCTAGAAGAACAGATACGAGATCGCGAAGCGTGGTGACGGATGAAGCGTTGAGACAGCAAATCGAACAAACGGCCAATAGATCGCGTAGAACAAATAAGCGAAAACAGCGTCGTGACAGCGAGAGCAGCGTGACCGACGACCAGCGCGAAATGGCGTCGAATACGCAGCAGCATCAATCGAACGTCGAAGGCCTGAACGAGATGTTGTTGAACGTGAATCAGCGAATTACGCGCGACGAAGGCGCGAATAACAGCAGAATTCTCGATCTCAGCGGCGGACAAGAACAAACGGCTGAGACCGTACGAATGATTCAGCAGCAAAACGCTGAAATGGCGATAGCCATGGAGAAAATGGCGGAACAGCTGGAACGGTTGAGAACTCAGCACCGACGGGAGAATCGGAGATTCGCCGCGGAGGAAAACGCGAGTGAGGGTGATGACGCGAGCGACGGCGAACGAAGAGATTCCCGGAGGAGGCGCGACAGCGGGGAGCGAGCGCGCGAGCAACGCAAAGCAACGAGCGCAAACGCGATGAGCTCGAACGCGCAGCAGCAACCGCTGCAACAGCAGCAAACGTTGCTGACCGTGATGCCGTTCGGGGCTAGATTACCGCGTGGCGGGTGGATCAAGAACCCGTTCGACGAAATCGCTTACCGGGGCAAGAGCGACAAACAAAACCCGATGCGTTTCGTCGAGAAATTCGAAAAGCTAGCGCGCTACGAAAACGTTCCGGAGGACGATCAATTGTTCTATTTTGGGCGTTGTATGCGCGGACCGGCGAGCCAATGGTTCGAGATGCAATTGGCTCAGGATATAAGTGAGATCAAACGACTGTTCGTACAACACTTTTGGGGAACTCAAGCGCAAATGCGTTTCCGTCAATTGATCTACTTCGGTAAATATCGATCGACGGCGGGTCAGACGAGCGACGGCACGATGACGGAGTACGCGTTGACGATCGCGCGACAAGCGAAGACTCTCGTACCGCCGATGAGCGACGAGGAGATCGTTCAAACGTTGCGCGAACATTTTGACGCGGACGTGGCGCGCGAGTTAAGACCATCGGTGATCCGAACGGTCAACGAAATGATCGCTATGCTCGACACGATTGAGAATGAGCGCGAGACGCGACGATTGCGCGGAGAAGCTGCGAGACGCGCCAACAACCAGGCGTCGGCGAGCAACGCGCAAAGCGCAAACCGATTAGGAACGAGCGGAAGCGGTCAACGATGGGGAGATCAGGCGCGTGGTAACGCGAAAGCGACCGCGACGACGGGCGCGAACGCGCGATACGGCGACGCGCGTAGATCAGGGACCGATGCGACCGGTGGCGGACAACAACAGAGATCAACGTCAACGACCGGCGGCGGTTGGAGACGAACGGACGCGACCGATCGAGCGGCGACCGCGAGACGCGGTGAGCGAAGCAACGCGGTCGACATTACGGAATTACCCAACAGTGACGATAACGCAGGTCGACCGAAAGTAACGCGCTACACGAGAGATCGCGGAAACGCGAGAAGCGGCGGCAGAAAAATGGCCGCGATTACCATGACCGCGCACGACAATAAACAGAAAAATCCAAACGGATACGAAAATACGGAGGAGAGTTCGCGTAGCGACGAATCAGACCTCGACGAGCGAGCGCACGAGCGAGCGAGCGAGGACGATTACGCGGAAAGCGCTGAGAAAACATGTTGTGCGATAAGTAGCGCGAAGGAGCGCGAACAACCGAAAATCGCTGACAAAGCAGCGGAAACCGATGAGACGAAAGTAAAAACGGCAACGGTGATGGCGCCGAGCCAGGTAAATGAGGGCAACGTCAATGACGATGAACGCGCGACAATCAATGACGAACAGTCGTCGAGTCCGATGAGCATAATTAGAACGCGCGAAATTATATGCGAGCTAGATCGCGAGATGGAGGAAGAGCAACGCAAACGTGTGACGCAACCCGACGTGCCGATGATCATGATGAAGTTTGGCGCGTGTTCGACGCGCGCGTTGATAGAGACGGGCGCGCAGGTGACCGCGATGACGCGAGCGTTTTACAAACAGTCGCGAGAAACCGACGAGCGTATAGAAGTATTGCCGATCAAAAAATTTACGTTGCGTGGAGCGTTTTCCGAGAGAGGCGCGGTAATATCGAAAAAAGCGCGAATTCAATTCGAATACCGAGATGAGACGTGTGTCCATGAATTTTTCATCGTTGAGAACTTAGCGTACGACGTGGTGCTAGGTATCGATTTTCTGGTAAAATATCGAATGATGCTCGCATGCGGCGAAGCGATAGACGTAGAGTTTCGCGAAAGTGTACAACCGCGGCGAAACGAAACGAACGTGATCAGTCGCGACGAAACATTGGGGCGGTCAAAAATAATAGTATACATGAGAAGCGATGAGATTAAACACGTTGAGCGAGAGAGCGACGACATTAACCACACGAAACGAGCGTCGCGCAGCGATATGCTGAGCGGGCGTGCGAAAAGTAAAACGGGAAGTATGAAGCCACTCGATTCAGCGCTAATTCCTCTCGCGAACGACGACCGACCGCAAGGCGCGGACAAACGCGACCGCGATAGATCAACAGAAATAAGCGAATACACGAAAGCGCTGACCGATTCCACGAATGACGGGGAGTCGGAGGCGAGCGATAGTCGAAAGAGGGACCACCAAAGTAAGACCGACGACAAGGATGACGGGGAGTCGGGCGCAACCGACCGTGATGAATGGAAGACCGATAAGAGCGAGAGAAACGCGATAGGTGGAGGTGACCAGACAACTGAGCAAAAGATCGCGAGATGGCGCGACGAACAAGGAGAACCGAGCAGTCACGGAATGAGCATCAACCGATGCGCAGTAAGCGAGAAGACGCCGACCGAAACGTGTTTCGATGACAAACGAGAAAGCATCCGGATAAATGCGATCACGATGAGCCACCCCGCGTGCACCCACGACGACGAGGGAGACGATGAACAATCAACGGTGGATTATGAGGATTACGTGCAGTATATGCGGCGCATGGCCACGTATAACCCGGAATACCAAAACGTAATGGCGGACGAAAGCGTACCAAAGCAAGGAGAAGCGAGAAACGAACGCGAGACGACAAGGTACGAGGGGCGCTACGAGAAGAACGACGTAGGTGAAACGCGCGATCCGTCAGCGAGAAGGATAAAGGAACCCACGAAGGAGGCGGAAGCAGCCGAAGAGGAAGACCGCGGGGGAACTCGGAACGACAAAACAACAAGGAAGACCGCGATAACGCGAAAACACGTACGATTCCGCGTGGAACCGCAAGCGGAAGTCACCGGTGACGCGAGGGACGCGATCCGCGAACGAACGATCGAAAGGTCAAACGGTGCGAAAGAAAAATCAATCAAACGTGATAATAGCCGCGAAGTCGACGGAGATGCGAAAGAAGAACCGAGCGAGCCGAAACACGCGAGACAAAGTGCGAATATCGAATAGGCGCGACGGCAATCCGCGTGACAAACGGCACCGATAATAGTGAGGAAAAACCGACAACGACGGCGGCGGCGAAGGCGCGCAAAGGCAAAGCGAAACCCGATACGTCGAAGCGATTGCGAGTGTCGATAAGAGTGCGCGAACGTACCAGAATCGCGATACGCGGAAATAAGGCGGACAAGCAAATAGAACAAAAACGCGACCGACGAACCAGATCGAGCGTGGCGCTCGCGACGGACGAGTCAGTTGGCAGGAGAACGTCAAGCGCGACAGACGTAAAACCGAACGATCGGAAAACGGCGAGAATAACATTACGCAGAGTCGATCGTACGCGAGTGACGGATAATAGCGGAGGGTGCTCGACGGGCATAATGATGCCGTTCCGCGGATT
>NW_020220027.1:0-2122 GCF_003070985.1 Temnothorax curvispinosus | reverse complement strand
AAAAAAAAAAAAATCTGAATTTTGACCAATTTTTCGGACCTTTAGGTGGATGTAGCCCCTTAAAGTGATTAGTGCATTTTCTGGTCTTTTCTCTAAAAATTTGTGTTCTGCCGCCGATATTCGTGTGTGTGTGTGTGTGTGTGTGTGTGTGTGTGTGTGTGTGTGTGTGTGTGTGTGTGTGTGTGTCACAGCGGAGATAAGTACCCCGCGGTTTGTCACTTCCGTATGAACATTGCAATTTGTCACTTGCACCATTTTGCCAACGGAGCAGTTTCAAAAGATACGAATATCGGCAGCAGAATACAAATTTTTAGAGAAAAGATCTGAAAATACATTACTCACTTTAAATTGTCATAACTCAGTAAAAAAAAATAATAGCGCAATTGTTGTTGCCAACTCACAATTGGTCTTTTCTCACACCCACCGCAGGGGGGCAGGCACACAGATTAATCACTCATTTGTATCAACGTTCGTTTATTATAAACTATGTACATAGCACCCCGCACTCGCAACATTTGACTCCGTTTTCGATTACGCCGATTACTCGCAGGTCGTACCGATGCGTCGCGTACGAATTTCGTGGGCTCACTGGCTCCCGGCGGGAGCAAGCAAACGGTTGCGGCCGGTGCTCCGTGTTATGCTCCTATAAGGAATGTAATGACGATAGATCGCCCAATTGGCTCCAAATTGTCTCGTGACCATTCTATTGGTCGAGTCACTCGGTTTCGCGTGGTTGATCACGTGCTCCGCACCTGCGAAACGTTTGCTTGAAAAGAAAAAAGGAGAAAAGAAAAAGTAAATAGTCGCGGTCGGCGCTTTACGAGCGTTCGAGAACGATCCTCGGATTCGCGTTGAATCTTTAATTCGTAGCAATGATTAAAAAAGTATTTTAAAGAGAAAAGGTTAAATTTTACGATACAATTGATAAAATTTGGAGAATAAATTTTGTTTTCCATGGGCACGCTATGAAAGTTGAAGTTTTTTCTTCAAATTTTGCAAGGTCCATTTTAAATTAGCGCCGTTTGTAGTCAAATCTGTGCAGAAAAACCTTGAAGCTTGTGAAAGCTGATGATTCAAGCTTTAAAACGCTTTTTTAAACATCACTCTGCGATCATTTTTCACAAAGATATGTAACTTCAGTGTATAATTCTAATGAGCCTGAACAATACGGCTGTCAGTAAAACAAATCAGCGATGTACTGAATACTTTCGTCCTAATTGAACGACTAATCGCGTTAAAAATAGTATAACGCTTGAATAATAACTTACATAAAGCATTAAGAAATCAATGACGTTGACAAATGTATTTATCTCATAAAAACTGTAATACACTGCCAGGAAATAAACAAAATTTATGCCATACGTCAGATATAGAACTTTCACGTCATATAGAACAATTTTATAGTATTTATAAGAGCGCTTCTAGCCGTAGCTTTGTTAAACATAACAAGTTTCCCCACACATATTTTCCACACTGGCATATTACCCTCAGTTACCCTATCATAGAAATTTCTTATTTACTATTGTACTTGTTATAGACATCAACATCGGATATTCTTCAAGTACAATCTATGCAAATTGTAAGATCTTTTAAATAGGAGGATAATTATTTAATATTATAATGTACGATCGTTGCAAAGTATAGAGTTGCCGAAAGTTAAATATTAGCTACGTTTAAGAGCTCTATATAGCGTGTTTACCACGTATATCATCTCTGTACGTCCGTAAATTATACCATTAATTATACTTTCTCTTTAATCACTTCGCAAAGAATGAATAATGTGGCATCGATTTGCGCCTTCTAGAATTGTTTGCAGTTTTGTTTTCACTGTTTACACATCCGAGTGTAATTGCATCTTGCACAGAAAATAGAATGTATTGTCTGTAAATCCAAGAAATCGATTTTCGAGACAATGGTATTAATCCGTATAAAAGTTCATCAAGTACTTTACGTACTTCAAATTTGTGGAACATTTACGAGCACATGGCCTCCCGAATCCACGTCTGGAAAACGAGAAATATTTCTTCGAGATCTCGGTTGGATTCTGGGTATTTTGAATGTATTAGGATCAATGCCGCCGTTAATTCTGGGTGCTTGCTATTCCGGAGACGATGTTATTCGA
>NW_020220026.1:0-2419 GCF_003070985.1 Temnothorax curvispinosus | reverse complement strand
ATTATCATAACCAATATTCAATTACTTGCGATCCGCGTGCCTCAACATTGGTTATGGGCCCAGACACGGTACGCGCTAAGTGACGCGTGCGAGAACGTAACCCAGAGAACAACGTCGAAAAGGGAATCGCGCGAGTAGACGCCATTACGCACGCAGTGCATCGAAGTTTCGCGAATACGCTCGTAGACGCCATTACGCACGCAGTGCATCGAAGTTTCGCGAATACGCTCGTAGAATCTATTACGCGATATCACAATGGCCGGAACAAACTCAGTGCGAATCGAACCATTGAATAAAGAGAACTTCGACACATGGAAGATTCAGATGCAAGCGCTGCTTGTGAAGACGGAGGGATGGCAATACGTTAGCGGCAAAAACGAAACCTGCCCTCGTCGCGAACGACCCTGCTTCTGAGACAGCCGTGAGGACATGAGAAATCAACGACGAAAAAGCGAAGTCTGACATCATCCTCTCAATCAGTCCTCCCGAACTGAAACAGGTTAAAGGCCATAATACGTCGAAGGAAGTATGGGATAGGCTACACGTCATCTACCAATCGCGAGGGCCCGCGCGGACAGCGACTCTCATGAAAAATCTCATGTTACGGCGCATGGTGGAAGGCGAAGACGTCAGGGAGCATCTTCGAAACTTCTTTGACACCGTCGATAAACTCGCAGAGATGGATATCGACATCAACAAGGATCTGTTATCAGTGATGTTGTTGTACAGCCTTCCGAAATCGTTCGAAAATTTTCGATGCGCGATCGAGTCGCGTGACGAACTACCGACCGCGGACGTGTTACGTATTAAAATCACGGAAGAATACCACGCGCGAAAAAGTGACTCATCCGACAAGTCCGCGAGTGCTCTCATGATTAAAAGAGGCGCGAATAAAAAGAAACCGTCAAAGGGCGGGGACAGTAATAAAACCTTTAAATATCGCTGTCATCGATGTCAGAAAGTGGGGCACAAGGCAAACGAGTGTCAATCGAAAACGAATCAATCCGAAAAGGAATCGGCTAAGAAAGTCGATGCCGTGAGTCTCTGTGCTGAGGTGAGACCCATCGACACGCGCGAAGAAACTGCGAATCACAAAACGGACGAAGAAGCCGCGAACATCGTAACGGAAGACGCAAATTGGTGTTTGGACAGTGGATGCACCGCCCACCTTTGTAAGGATCTGTCAAAGTTCGACTACATAAATGGAACGGCGGGACAGAAGTTGAACCTGGCCAACAGGGCATCCACAGTCGTCGGAAAAGGACTGACGACCATCACAACCGAGACCGAAGGTCAATCGAGGAAAATAAACGTCACCGATACCTTGTATGTTCCGGACCTACGCACGAATCTTTTATCCGTCGGAAAGATTACCGACAAGGGATACACAGTGATCTTTACGAAAACGAAGGCCGACATCGTCGATGATCGCAGTGGCAGTGTCGCATTAACCGCGCGCCGCGCAAACGGATTGTATTACGTAAACGGATCCTCCCGTGAGAACAGAGCCGACGACATAACCTTCGCCGCGATTGTATCGACCGAGAACAATTTCATGATTTGGCATCGCCGCATGGGCCACCTAAATTTTCGCGATCTAGTCCAGTGCGATAGAAACGGATGCGTTCGCGAGATGGACATTAAAGATCCGACCGTTCGTCCAAATTGCGATATATGTAGTCGTGGAAAGATGACGCGCCCTTCCTTTTCGCGAAGGTTGGAACGGAGTACATCACCGTTACAAATCGTTCACACGGACCTGTGTGGACCCATGCGTTCTTCGTTCAACGGTGGAGCTCTCTACTTCATAACCTTCATTGACGATTATTCGCGATGGTGCGAGATTCATTTCTTGAAGAAAAAGGACGAAGCCCTGGAAGCCTTCAAGAGATACAAGTCTTACGCCGAAAGGAAAACCGGCGCCAAACTCCAATCTCTGCAATCCGACAACGGGAGCGAGTACGTCAACAAAGCCTTTGATGATTATCTGGAGCAGCTCGGTATTAAACGGAGGCTCTCTACTCCACGTACCCCGGAGCAAAACGGAGTCGCGGAAAGACGCAATCGCACCACCGTGGAAATGGCTCGCTGCATGCTTCTGGGATCGAGACTATCTACATTTTTTTGGGCCAAAGCGGTGAACACCGCGAATTATGTAAGAAATAGGTGCCCGTCCAGCGTCTTAGACGGAAAGACACCATACGAACTATGGGTCAAACGCCCTCCTAACGTCGATTACTTCAGGGAATTCGGATGCGACGCTTATGTCCTTGACAGAAAACCAGGCATCGGAAAATTTGAGCCAAGATTAAAGATCGGTACGTTCGTCGGATACTCGAACGAAAATAAAGGTTTTCGCGTATGGATCCCCGAGGAAAAGAAAGTGGTGGTCACCAGAGACGTCAAGTTCGCCGAATCT
>NW_020220025.1:0-4428 GCF_003070985.1 Temnothorax curvispinosus | reverse complement strand
ATTAAGTGTAAAAGGTAAAACTTGCAGTAGCGGTAGAAATTAATAAAAGAAGTAATTTTTAATATCTTAAAATATAAATATATTAAAGTTAGATGCATAGGTAATTAAATTTATGAACTTTACAATAGTTTTATAAAATGTATATGGTAATACTTATAGTTGATTATAATTTTATGTACAATTGTAAATATTAAAACAGAAGAATTAAAAATAGATACTATACTAATTTTAAATTTTTGCAAAGTCAATATGCTATCCCTTTTCGATATTATTATAAATTACATATTAGCACGTTGAAGTTAAAGGATATATAAAAACTAATTAGTATATTAGATTATATTAATTATAGTATAATATTATTCTCTCTCTCTCATATTTCACAGTACATATTTTATAGAAGAGAAAAAAGACAAGAAAAATGAATAAGAATGTTCTAAAAAGTAACAGAGCAAAAATTGAGATTTCATATTTCACGAGACAAATACCCCAGGCATTTCAAACTCCCGCGCAGGGTAAATATATTAAAGAACGTATCTCGTACTATTGTCACGGAGATTCTCAAGTATCACAAGTTGTGTGCACGGTGGATGCCTAGGATTTCAGATCTTAAATCATCTCTCATATAGCCCTGACCTTGCTCCCTCTGATTATCATGTGTTTGGATTGAAAAGAGTCGAAAAAAGCAGAGAGAAAGAAAAAGAAGACAGAGAGAAAAAGTGAGAGATAAAAAGAGAGAGGTAAGCCTTAAAATAATAATTAAACTCTTATGTTGTGCATAACTCGTTTACGATGAAGATGATGATAACGTGTTTGTTCGTAATTTTTTACTCTTTCTGATTAGATATTACAAAGTTAAAGATGATGAACAAGAGAAAAAAAAGGAGACAGAGAAAGAGAGAGATAAAGAGAGATAAAGAGAAAGAGGGGGAGAGAGAAATAGAGAGAGGGAGAAGGAAGAGACGAGTAAGCCTTAAAATAATAATTAAACATATATTGTGCGTAACTCGTCGACGATGACACAGGTGATAGTGTGTGGGTTTGTAATTTTTTTTTGTTCTCCGTGATATGACAAAGATAAAAATACAAACGAAAGGAACAAAAGAAGAGTAGAGAGAGACAAAGAAAAAGAAAAAAAAGGAAACAGAGAAAGAGAGAAAGAGAGGGGGTAGAGAGAGGGGAAGAGAGGGGAAGAGAGAGGGGGTGAGGGAGAGAAAATGAGAGGGAGGTAAGCCTTAAAATAATAATTAAACTTATATTGTGTGCAACTTGTCTACGATGAAGATGATGATAGCGTGTTTGTTCGTGATTTTGTTATTCTTTGCAATTAGATACTGCATATATAATTAAAAATAATGAACAAGAGGAAAAGAAAGAGACAGTGAAAGAAAGAGAAAAAGAGAGAAAAATAGAAAGAGAGGCAGGTGAGCCTTAAAATAATAATTAAACTTATATTGCATGTATCTCGTCGACGATTAAGAGCCAGTTCCACAAACGTCGGTTAATTCTTAACCTCAGGTTAACTTATCCTTTGTTTCTTTCTAACGTCCCCCTTAGAAAGTGACAAAGAGTGAGTTAACCTAAGGTTAAGAGTTAACCGACGTTTGTGGAACTGGCCCTAAGTTGGTGATAACATGTTTCTTCGTAATGATTTTTCTCCGCGATTAGATGTGATGATAAAGTTAAAGATGACGGACAAGAGGTAAAGCAGGAGACAGAAAAAGAGAGGGAAAAAAAGAAAGAAAAAGAGAGAGAGAGAGAGAGAGAGAGAGAGAGAGAGAGAAAGAGAGAGAAAGAGAGGTAAGCCTTAAAATAATAATTAAACTTATATTGTGCGTAATTCGTCGACAATGAAGATGGTGATAGCGTGTGTGTTCGTAATTTCTTCGTTCTCCATGATTGGATATGACAAAGTTAAAGATAACAACTAAAAGAAAAAGAAGAAAAGTCGAAAGAGACAAAGAGAAAGAAAAAGAAAGAAACAGAGAACGAGAGAGAGAGAGAGAGAGGCGGGGCCGGAGAGTTAAGAATTCACTTTCGTAATCAAAGAGATAAGAAGCATGTTAAAAATTTTGTATATAAAAATTGTACGTATTTTTTTTGAGGTTTTTAATTAAGGCTATAATGAAAAAGATCATTATACGAGCATTAATAGATGTTACGGAAAATTTATATCTAATTTTTATGTTTTTAATTAATTATTCAAAGTGTATTTATATCGTTGCTAGAAACATGAAATTAATTAAAATAAAGATTTTTCTGTACAAAGTCATTTGAAAGTCATGTTGTTATGTATATACCGTTAAATTTTTGTTAATGTGTTATTATTAAAGAGCAATAGCGTTGCAAATGTTGTTTTGTGTAATGATATAGAGAAAAAGCTAAATGGCGCGCGCTACGCGCGCGCTTGTAATGTTCTAGTATTTTATAAAATACACACACGCATGCACGCACGCACGCACACACAGGTGAATAATTGAGTCGTGGCTCGCGGCTACCGCGACGAGTCAGTCAATCTGCATTAGACCAGTTAGAACTCCACGAATCTGCGAGCATTTTGGTGATCGTGGCTCGCAGTGTCCCACCAAAAATCGGTATTTTGACAAAATATCAAAAGATGTTTTTTATGATCAGATTACACGCTTTGTCGGTTAGACTGGTAGTTAAGCTTCGAGCTAGACAAATAATGACAAAAGACGAAAAATGAACGATGAAGGAAAACGTGCGTAATTGCCCGGGGAAAAAAGATTATATATAATTATATATAAATATATATGATTATATGTGATTATATATGAAATTTGGTGCTTTATATAAAATTATATATGGGTCCATATATCATTATATATGAGCATATATAATTCCAAGTAAAGTAGGAATCTTAATTGTAGGTACGTCAAAATGGAAATAAAAATATAAATAATAAATAAGTAATCCAAGGAAGCGCAAGGTTACAATTTATTTAAATTTATTTAAAATGGGAACGTATGCATGATGTAAGCCTGATCTGCAATGTGTTCTTTGTTCTGTTCTTCGTTTCCTGTTTTTTGCTCTTTTAACCTCTTTGCGACTCTCCGTATTTCGCAATTCCGTCGCGTAACGCGATGTTTTTTGTTCTCTGTCGCCCAAGATAAAAATTGACGAACTTCAGAAGAGACTAGAAACATCACGTTACGCGACGGAATTGCGAAATACAAGATAGTCACAAAGAGATTAAGAGCAGAAAACAGGAAACAATAAAGAACATATTGTAGATTAGCCTGTAGGAATTCGGAAAACATATATCTAAACGACTGGTTTCAGAAATAGTGGTTACAAAATAATTCTAATTTGTAAAGGGATACCGAATTCCTACATTATACATACGTTCCCATTTTAAATAAATTTAAATAAATTGTAACCTTGCTCTTTCTTGGTCTGATCAGACCAAGGAAGCGCAAGGTTACAAAATCATAGCCTTAATTTACATACCAAATTCCTACATCATGAATACGTTCCCATTTTAAATAAATTTAAATAAATTGTTACCTTGCGCTTTTTTGATCTGATTAGTCCATGCAAATAATTAATATTTATTTGAGAAACACAAAAGAAAAAAATTAAATATAATGCCATGAAAAAGAAGTAAAATAATAATATTATTTCAAGTATATGGCAAGATTCCGATAACTCTGGCGCCTTAATTTGACGATGGTTTCTGGTAGTACTTTTAATGCTGAACAAAAAATTATATACGAAATTTTCTAAATTTATATAAAAACTTAAATTTATAAAAAAAAAGTATTTAATGCATTATTTACTTTTACTGCATTTATTAACTTTTTGTGATAAATTAAATTTATCAGTATTTATTGTTTGTCACTATTTACTCAATTTCTTAATTTACGAAGCCCTCGGGGCACGCGCTCCGCCTAACCGAGTAAGTAAGGAAACGATGAAAGATTTTCTGGTTTGGTTACGTAATTTGATTACCGCACGTCCACAGTGTAGATTCTGAATTATAGTGTGAGGAGGAAGGGTTGAAACCTCGGTTGAAACGCAATTTACTTAGATAATAATTAAAAGACATGTGTAACGAAAAAAATAAATATTTTATTCAAACAGAATAAAAAGGTAACGTTTAAATTAGGTAACGTTTTTTGTAATTACTAAAATACACATTTAATAACATTTAATAATTTTTAATAAAATGTATACTTGAATAAGATAACAATTGAAATATAAACTTTATTGCATATATGTTTTGTTTTTTTCTCGACTTTTTTAACAGTATTATTTCTTTTTATTTCTTAATTAAGGTGCCTTAATCGAATGTGTTGTTACGTCCGGCGAGGGGCGCATTTATATAAAACATGAATAAGACGATATAGCTCCTAGGATACACAATCGGATACACAATAAGGCAATTGAGGGCGAAAACCGGCGGTTTAG
>NW_020220024.1:0-2512 GCF_003070985.1 Temnothorax curvispinosus | reverse complement strand
ACAGTTCAAAATTCCTTGTAATTTGGACTCAGAAATAACGTTGGTAAATTAATTTTCTGTTGTTATAATGTTATCGTTTTATATTGTGCGCAACGCTCATCGCGACAGCCATGATGTACATGATTATCCTACATACGATGCGTGAGTGCGTATACACGTGTGTCAATCGAGGAGTGCGGAGTGCTCTTTATTTACAGCATATTTATATATAAGTAATAACTATTATATTCTAAAAGTTGTATATTAATGATAAGAATTCAATTAACCGTATACGTGCTATAATTATTTGTGCTATGAATAGTAGCTGGTGATGTAGGATTCATTTTCCGATTTACAAGAGAGATTTACAAAAGAGAGGAAATATCAATTAATTTTTTTACGTTCTATAATAGATTTGTCCTTGGACATTAAAAATATCATCAAGGTTCGTCAATGCTATTATTTCAATGGTATCAAACAGTGTAACTTTCTATAAAATAACCTCAAAATTTAGCGAAATATGTAAATGATAACGTATAAATAAGCTGGTACACTATGCATGAAGACGATTTGTTGAAGTATTGTGCGGCTTTAATACATCATTGTTTGCATATATCACTGTAAAAGTAATTTAGTATAAAATTGGTATAAAGTTGATAGATATGTAACAAACGATCAGTACAAACAAGACCAAAACTGACTTTTATTTATTTCTATATTTATTTCACATATATGTGCTATAATCACACTCTAAAGTATATAAATAGATTATTGTAAGCATATTTTATATGTACAGGGCAATGAATATGTCTTAACATATGGGATCAATTGTTGTATCAAATTCAAAAAACCACCATTTGAAAAATTTGACCCTGGCTAAGATAAACATCAGTGAACAATATATTATAAGGAAAACTCTGTACAAGATACTAGAAATGCTAAAAGATGACCAAGAAGCTTTTACACAAGTCGTAAGTAAAGCTCTGCTTATTATAATTAAATTATAAGGTATATATTAAATTACAACCTTTTTCTTATCTAAACTATATTGAATTCTTCTTGTTTTAGAGGCTGTTAGACAACAATCCCTTGTAATACAGAGAAAGACTTGGAACACTCTATAATGGAATAGCTTAGATTTGCAAACATCCGTAAACAAAGGAAAAAATCTTAAAAGGTAAAAAAGTAATATAATGTATTTATGTCTGTTAAGTTAGCACCCTCCATAAAAAACCGGAATAACACATATGCAGAAATTAAGTGTTCTTTATGCGTTAATTATGTGCTCTATTCACAATTTTTGTGCTCGAGCAGTTTCGTGGGAAATTGCAATTGAAACTGAGGGTGCTGGCTTAACGTAAGCTAGCACCCCCACTCATTAAAATTACATATAAAATAAAAAACTCAATATGCTAGAATTATATGCTTTTTATGTGCTTTCAAATGCCTCAAACAAAATTAGTCTATTTGTAATAGTTTAAAAAATATACGCAAAAAAAGATATATATACTACTGATATAAGAATAAAGTATCAGTTAAAATAGAGAAAGCGAAATAATTCTTGTCTTAAAATGTTTCTCGATTAATGTGTTCTCGAAATATGCACAATGAAATTTTCGTGCTTATCCCCTTCGACCGACCTGAACGTGAGTACCCCATACGTACAAGAGTACCTAACCAGTTAAAATACAGGTAGCAAATTGGTTTTAGTCTTAAAATATTCCTCAATTTATGTGCTCCTGAAATATGCACAATGATTTTAAAAGCATAAAAATCACATTAATTTTTTTTGTTAATGTAATTTTTTGATACAAATTTTTTAAATAAACAATTATATATGTAATATCTAAATATTCTATTACCATATTCTTTTATACATCATAAAACAAATATATCCTTCAAGTATTAGTCACGCAATTGTAGCGTGAACTGTACCGTACTATCATTCATGTAATATTATCATGAAAAACAATACACAAGAGATTCTATATAAATATAAATTAAAGTTTACTAAAGAGTAACTAATTTTGAAAATTATATTTTGTTTCTATTATTAGAAAGGGAATGTTAAAAATTAATTAAACATATGTTTACTTATATGTATTTATATATTGTTCAGAATCTCAGTGACCCATTCTCCATAATATTTAGCAACTTTGCAATACTTACTCCTAACTCATATTAAATAACTTTAAAAATGTATACAAATACATATACAAATACATATAAATAAAAATTTTTCTGAAATCTTATTAAACAAGTTAATCAATACATTAACCAAAACAAAAATCTTATTTTGTTTTTTTTGAAAACACATAAGTTGAGGAACATTTTAAGATTAAAACCAATTCGCTATCTATATTTTAACTGGTACTTTATTTTTATACGTATGGGGTGCTCACGTTTGGGTCGGCCGAAGGGGATGAGCAAAGAAATCTCATTGTACATATTTTGAAAACACATAAATTGAGGAATATTTTAAGACTAAAACCAATCTGTATTTTAACTGGTACTTTACTCTTGTACGTATGGG
>NW_020220023.1:0-1475 GCF_003070985.1 Temnothorax curvispinosus | reverse complement strand
TCATCGTGTCCGGAGCAGGCCCGCTTTGCGATCGGCTCAGTCGACGGAACAATATACGTGTACGATTCGAGATCGAGTAGTAATAAGCCGATCAGCCAGTACCGACCCCACAACAGAATAGTGACTAACCTGGCCATGAACGCAGAATACATCCTGTCCGCTAGCTTGGACGAGACGGTATCCATTTGGGATCAGAGAACTGAACGAATCATGAGGTCTATCACAGTAATGTCATCCTGTTAGTCTTAACATCGAGAAATAAGACGGGATTATGATGTCGAAGGTGCACCTTTTAGATTCCAGATGAAGCGATCCCCACGTGCATGAGTATGCGACGGGATAATTGGGTTTGCGTCGGGGACGACAAGGCGAAGTTGCACATGCTAAATCTAAATAACGATATTGAGCTAGTGAAATCTTATTCCACCGAGCATACGGCCTTGATAACGGGGGGTGCGTCTGACGCACGGATGCCTGATAACGAGTTCTCTATTCGACCCCGTCAGAATTTCGACCTCTACGGATCCGCCAGAGCCCATCGCTACTTTACGTTCAGCGTTCCGCGCTATCCACAGCGTGAGTATTACACGCGTAAAATTTGTCGAAAATGTATCATTGACTTTGTAGAAAAAAATTCGTGAAGTATCTACGTATAAAATGAGAATGACAGTTGATAAGTGCAAGACACACTTCGAACGTTAAAAATTAAAAAAAAATTTACTTACATTTAAATTTTAATTATGATGAAATCAGATTTTTTATCTTTGTAAATATGTTTAATTTAAATTTTTATTATTATCTTTGTAAGTTTTATCTTGCAGTAATGTACATTGCATTAGATAATATAGTATGTAATTGTTCATGTTTTTATGTTGCAGATGGACTATCTGAATGAGACTCTTGCGATAGGCGGCTTGGGTGAACGTGGTATAAACGGTTTGGTCACAGTTTGGCGTCCAAAATTGACACGCTCAACAAAATATCAATAAACGGAAAATTTTTATATGTGTGTTTTGTAGCTATTCTATAGATATATTGCTTTGATATGTAATGTATGTTCTTAGTTTTTATTAATACGATACTATTGTAATGTATAATGTAATGTACATCTATACAGTTTTACACGAAATTAGAAATATATAATAACCCTTTGTCGAAAATTCGATTGAGTAAAAACTTCACTAACAACGCTTACGATTATAAGTTGAGCCATAATCGTAGCTATAATAATAATATAAGCTCAAGCTTATAGTATCTTGGGAAAGAATCTTATGAAAGAATTGTAGCGTATTTATGATTGGATTTTTTATGTTAAAAAGAATAAGAGAAAACATATTTTTATACTATATAGTTAAGTGCCATATTTATTTGAATATATTTTACACATTCTATTATTGTATTATTATTTGTCATGTTTGTAAATTTTTCAGACAAGGAGTTATATGAAGCGTCCCGTTTAATCACGTTGCGATTGA
>NW_020220022.1:0-1400 GCF_003070985.1 Temnothorax curvispinosus | reverse complement strand
TTTCTGAAACGTTGACTTAATTTAATTGAGTTTACCTTGAACTTCCCCCAAAGAATTGCCGATAAATCGTCCAACGAGTGGCAGCAGTTATATCTACCAGGAGAAACCGTACGTTCCAATCGAAAATTTCCTCCTTCATCTTCTTCTCCATCGAAGAATCGTCTCTTTCGTGTAAATAATCCTCAAACCTACTTCTCATGATAGAACCGATATTCTCCTGCTTCTTCAGAGGCCATCGAGATTCATTGAGATCGTCCGAGACGGTTCGCACGAGATCGTCAACTTCGCGAACCGCAAGCTCTCATTCATGATCGTTCCATCGTCGCACAAGAAAATTCCATCGGCGTCCGTGCCTTGAATGTTCGACAGTAATAAATCACTGTTGAGACAATACTGAGAAAGCCTGCTCTTGTCCGTGCAAAAATTGTGCCCCGCAATCTATCCAGCCATTACCCGATGGAACGGAATGAATTCTTCCTCCAACCACGTCTTGGGCTGTGAAGTGACATAATCCGGAAAATGTTGTTTTATTTTTATCTTTTTCTGTATTCAGATCAATTTTTCTATCTCATATAAGTTTTTATACTATTATTTATTTATATTATATGATTAGGCTGTCTTAAAGACTAGTCAGATCAGATTGAATGAAAGATTAATTAATATTAAATTTTTCAGGAATATTATGTGCGTGTACCTTCGAAGAGAAGATAATCTGTAAATCCCGCATCCTCCAGAGTTTTCGCCGCTGCCAATCATGCAATTCCTGCGCCTACTATCACGACTTTTGTTCTTTCCATTCTTCTCGCGCTTGCGTCAATCTCTATCCGCAACGCTTGGTCGAAATTGTCAATCGTCAGTTGATCTAAGCGATTGCACGTTCTATGTCATCCGAAGAAATTAGTTTAAATCTTACAATTAGATAAATACACACAAATATATACACGGTGTTATTTTCCTACGAGTTTTAGTACCCTAACTTTCTATTCTATAAAAGCTACGTATAAGTAAACTGCACTATTTATTTGAAAATAGTCTCGCTGTAATAATGGTCCATAACAAAAGACACGAATAATAAATAAATACATACATAATAAACACAATAAATTAATAAATAATAATAAATACGAGTAGTATTCCTCTCACTAATAACGTTATGATATGTAGTTCATGTAAATTATATTTTCCTAAATTTTACATCAATTTACACAATGTTAAAATTTACATTATTATAATGTACAAAAGGTAGTTTTATACAAATGTTTACATCTTACAAACAAGTACCGTAGTCACCCATGCCTTAAATATATTCGCTTGTTGCGAATATTACAAATTGTAAAATATTTCTAGTTTCCTGTAATCCCGTTCATTATGAGGGTGTAGTTGTAGAAGATGTAGCTAGA
>NW_020220021.1:0-39797 GCF_003070985.1 Temnothorax curvispinosus | reverse complement strand
TTAGCATTCTTGGCTATTTAAAGATTTTAATATCAATTAGCACTCTTAGTTATTAAAAGACTAAAATTTTGTTTGCACGTAACAGTACACTACCCGTCAATGATTCCTCGTAGGAAATAGAGACGAGCTATGGATAAACTATAAAAAATCCATTGCGCCGTCTCTACTTCCTAGGGGGACGAATCATTGACGGATAGTGTACTATATTATTACCAATTGTTTTTTCTCATCTTCATTATTCTTCAATGAAGTGTCATACAGTAGCAATTTTCGATGCTTGTTAAATGGTTTTGTAGGGATAATCGAAAAATTATTACATCTAGAATTATTACTTGGACCTGCTGGTGCGTCGTTTTTTGTTGTAATTGTTCAAAAAATTTATTTTGTTGTTCTAATTGCTTTTTAATCACTATCGTGTTTTATAAAATCTTAATTATATTCTAGCTATCTGTAAAATTACAATTAAATATTATTACAACCTCATATTGTTATTATTATTGTTGTTATGTATTTGTTTCAGTAATTTCTTTTTTAATTAATAATAATAATTACAACTGAGTCAAAACCCATCTAGTAACTTAACTATAATACATTATTGCGCGTTTGTTAGGGTATAACCTATCGGTTAATCCCTATACGTTTGTGAACAGGTTGTTTTTATGTTTAATTAGATCGATAGGTTTTGTTCTCTTGAGTCTTCTCGCTACGCACGTATTCTCCAGCAAGTGGCGTACATCGGCTCTCTCATGTTGTTGCAGACGTGTCTCGTGCTTAGCTCTATTGCTCTATAGCTCTATAGCTCGTGCTGTGCTCTATTACTTCTTTAACGTGTTTCATCCTTAGATCTCTATGCAGATTGTCTATTCTTATGTACCACGGGGCATCCACGATATTTCGAAGAATTTTATTTTGGAATCTCTGGATGCCTTCCATGTTCGTCTTCTTGGTACAACCCCAAAGTTGGATACTGTACATACGTTTATACTGGCATTAGGATTTGTCGATATATAAGCAGTTTATTATAGATGCTCAGCTCAGAGTATCTTCTCAGAGTAGCCAATACATGTTTCTATATTTGATGTTAAGTTCCTCTATTTTTTTTTTGACATGCTCTTTCCAATTGAGTTCTGCATCAAGAGTCATACCAAGGTATTTGGCTGTGTTTGCGTAAGGTATTTTTTGTGAGTTAATTTCAATCGGTATCTTACTAACTTTGCGGTTTGTAAAATATATGTAAGTCAATTTTGTCTCATTTAATTTAATTCGCCATCTTTTTGTCCAGTTACACACATTATTAACAGTTCTCTGTAGTTTACTGGTTGACTCTCCTGTGGAGTCTCCAGTTGCCAAGATCATCAGCAAATGTAGCTGTTTTTGTTTCTTTCCAGGTTGGTATATCATTAGTGAATGGCAGGTATAAGATTGGTCCTAAGACACTACCCTGCGATACCCCTGCTGATATTTTCTTTAGTTCAGAGTATTCCTCCTCATGCTTAACTCGAAAGAATCTGTCTGCAATGTAATATTTTAAGACCTGAAAGTATTGTCTTGGGAGGTCCCTTTGTAGTTTGTGTTGCAGACCTCGATGCCATACCTTGTCGAAAGCTTGGGCAACATCCAAAAAGATGCCTGAGTATACTTTTCTGTTTTCCAGTGCATTTTTAACCACATTGGTGATTCTGTGCTCTTGCTCAATGGTGAAGTGTCTTTCTCTGAACCCAAATTGATGAGAGGGAACAAGTTTCCTTTTTTTTATTATTGGTTTGAGCTTGATCAGGAATAGCTTTTCGAATAATTTAGCGATTATCGGAAGTAAAGAAATCGGTTTGTACAATTTTTTGTCATGTGGTGACTTGCCTGGTTTAAATATCATTATTACTTCGGCAATCTTCCATTGTCTTGGGACATATTTCAGTCTAAGTGCTGCGTTAATTGAGTGCAGTAGTTTTCTTAACCCTTTTTCAGGTAACTCTTTAATCATTCTCCCTGTGATTAAGTCATACCCTGGTGCCTTAATTCTTGACGCTTAATTTATATTTAATTTCTCTTTCTAGTTCCCTCATCGTTACAGGTTTTATTTCTTGCTCATCATTCTTTGTTACTGGAGTTGTGTTTTTCTCCGCGGCTTGTCTAGGAAATGGCTGGAAAGTTTCCTCTAAGTAAGTAGCAAAAGCTTTTTGCTTAGCGCTTTTCGCCTACGTTTAATCGTCCTTTCTGATCGGAGGTATTTGCATTTTGGGTCCTATTATACCTTGAGTTGCTTTCCAGAGTGAGTAGTCTGAGTCTTTTTTAGCTGTCAAGTTTTCTATTAATTCAAGATATCTATTAACTATTTACTATTTTGTTCTTGATTTTTTTGATCAGGGTTTTCAGCTCGTTTCCTAACTTGTTTAGTGAGGCTTTAGTTTCTGTCGATCGAGTTATCTGCCGTATATATTCGATATATATATACGATTCTGATATATGGGTTGGTCCGCCAAAAGTGACGTCGATGTGGTTGGGGGTATATCCGTGCGGATGCTCCTCTCATTTGGGGTTGGTTCATTAACTGGAGACTCTTCATCAGCGGACCGCTGGCGCCGCGGCGAAGGTTCATTGCGCTTTCCCAAGTGCAGCATGAAATTAGTGAGTAGAGAGAAGATCGCTCGAATGAATCTTATTACTATCCAGATGCCAATGAGTACTGCACAAGCCGTTCCAAATTGCTTGAAACCATCCCACAGCTTTTCGCCAGTGAAAAGAGCTAACCGATCAAGGATTTCCTCATCAAAGAGACCTGGCCAAGAGATTCCTGATGCAGGGACATGGTGACTGGCTGCAGTCCGTGCAAAGGTATTAAGGAAAGCTGTACTCTCGACAGGGAACATGATATGATCACGCAACTTGGAGAGATCTTCTTGGGAGTATATCTCGCTATCGCCAAGATGTTCTGCGTTGACGTATTTCCACTGGTCCCGTCATTGGTTCCAAGGTCTGGGGTGCGAGTATCGCTGTAGGTTTCGGAGTCAAACTCATCCACCCTCCTTTTATTTTATACATGATTGGATGCAGGAGAGGATTACAATCAATCGGGGTACCGCTATAGGTCATAATGTGAGTTTTGGCAGATAAATATAGAGAATGGTTTCGTATAGATACGGGCAACTCGAGGTAACAATTTTCAGTGGCACGACGAGTAACAACAGTTGGAACGCATTTAATAATGTGGGCTACTTCGCCCGATATAACGGCCATATAATCGGGGCCTATATATCATTAAGTTGTATGCGAATGCATTGGGTTGGGTGTGAGCTAAGGATATTGCATTTTTTAAAACTTGCCGCTCCAATTGGCATTTCTGGTCGACAATATTATAATAAAGATCTTTTATTTGTGTTTTTAGGTGCTTTTCAACGTAGATAAATTTAGAATTAATATAAGTAAAAATATCTAAGTTATTAATTGAAATTTTGGTGAGTTTAGCGAAGAGATTATTTTTATCAGTTTCTACAATTATCAATTTAGGGTGTTCGGTTTGTATCAAGGTGTAACTACAAACATTATATTCAAATTTTTTTGATAAAGCAAAAATAATTTCTTTGGTTGTCAAAGAGTATATGACAGGATATTAAGTATTGGAGTCAAAGATCTTAGTAGCCTGACCTTAATACAAAACGTTATAAGTGTGAAAATTACACGTATCAGCTGGTAGTGGCGCCCAGAATACATTTGCCCGTTTTTGTTGGTACATTCATTCTTTGAAAGTGTGCATTGGACTCCTGAACGGAGCGTAATGTAGTCCATTTGTTTTTGCGGCCGCATAATAGCCTCGAAGTGTGATGGTGACGGATGCTTCAACGACGACATTGTTCTAGGTGCCATACGGATCTGAGAAGTCCCCTCCCTTGCAGGAACCATCCATATTTGTACTGCCAGCCGGGGTAATGACTCAGTAATCGGTGGAATTGGGATGTAGTCCAATAATTGAACCAGAGTTTCCCAGTTCGATCGATCCGGTCTCGTGCATACGAGCACATTTATGCTGGTCGATTTCTACTAGGTACTTCCAATGACCTCCACGCATTATGGATACATGAGAATTGTTGTGAGGTGGAAGTTAATGTGGTCTAATTGCAACATCGAGATGTCAGCACAAGATTCGGTAATTGCAACACATGACTTAGGTGGCATTCCGGGCATCACCAGGTCGCGCGGCCACTGACCGATGCAACCCGATCCCGAAAACAAAAGCGCTGACAGCTGGGTGTCGACACCAACTCGGAAGCTATATCCGAGTTGGCAATGAGGCAATAATCTCGGGCGCAATAAAAAGCTCGCCCTTTCGATAAGCGGCGGACAGTCTAGACCGAAACGCGTTCCGCGACCCGTGCGTGTATTACTCGCGATCTACCCGCAAGTCAGGGTATTCAAAGTAACCAAGACAAGTGTATCCATTAAAGTGTCTTTATTAAAAAGTATTAAAAAGAAATTTGGAGTGTTGTCCTTTCCTCGCGGATTGACGGACCCCAGTAACGTTACGACCGACCTAATCCTCATGCGGCACAACAGAATGCATTTCACAGTAATATATTTGACGATCAATTTCCATCTTGCAGGCTACAGTGCCTATTTGTGAGTAGTCGGCAGTTTGGAGTAGTTGAATAAATACAGTTGTGGAATTAGGTCGAGAATTCGAGGAGTGGCATTCACCAATATCCAGAAATGATACTGTTGTTACATTGAAGGAAGTTCCTCCGCAATCATATCTCAGAAGGCCAACAGCCGCCTTAATCAGAAGTAGCATCAGGAGTATGATATACATCTCCTGTAATTAACCGCGTGGTGGCAGCGCGTGTTACTAGCGTGATGGTGGATTGAGTCAGATTGAGTTTCTACAGAGTGAGTCATTTTAATTGACGCAAGCAAATATCTAAAAAAACATGGAAGATACGAAAAAATGTTTCAGACAAAAACTTGTAAAACTCCGCTTTCCAGACTACGTATATCGTTATAACTGTAAGCATTTGTTTGGTAATCGCGTACTGACGTTTGGTAGTCCATTCTTGTTGATTGTTAGCCAAAACTGTAATTAATAATACGAAAAAAGACACTTGCGTGAAATGAGTCTCTCTTTTATAAAAATCGATTTTCCACACTGTATATGTGAAATTATATTATTTTTGAGATACTTGAAAACGTACCTTCACTACTGTGCAATGTGTTATATCCAAGCACGCACTGACAATTTAATTGTTCAACTTTAATTACATTATGAATAATCCGTATTATAATTTTGTCATTATTTTATTTTATAATAAATAATAAATGAAAGAAAGAGAGAGAGAGAGAGAGAGAGAGGGAGAGGGAGAGGGAGAGGGAGAGAGAGAGGGAGAGGGAGGGAGGGAAGGAGGGAAGGAGGGAGGGAAGGAGAGAGAGAAAGAGAGGGAAAGGGAGAGGGAGGGAAGGAGAGAAGGAGGGAGGGAGGGAGAGAGAGAAAGAGAGGGAAAGGGAGAGGGAGAGGGAGAGGGAGAGAGAGAGAGAGAGAGAGAGAGAGAGAGAGAGAGATTATACAATAAAGCATTAATTATATTTAAACAGAATAAATCACTTTTACTTCGATAGTCAAATAATAAACAACAATGGAAATATTAATCGACTCTACTGGCCATTATAATCGCCAAGACAATACGACTACGATTTGGCTCGATTATCGTCAAGATGCTCTTTTAACCAATTTAAATTGATGTAATCTTTGATACTTATATATAAGCATCTCATTTAAGTAATTAAATTTATTACGGAAAATATTATCTCAGCCAGGGTTCGAACCTGAAACCTCCCTCATTCCGTGAAGAGCGTCGTACCAATACGACCACTGAGGCATGTGGTAATATTTATCGCAATAACCTGTATTAAACTAAACAATATTATTCCAACCATAGTAACTGCGCACCGACAAATCATGAAACTTGAAACACAATTTTGGTTTCTATCTAAAAGGAACCTATTCACAAAGTTTTACCTAAATTGGAGCATGGACGTTTTCGGAAGAACAGCCAATTATTCATATGGTTATATTGCAAGTAGATGTTCATACTAAACGTAAATGGGAAACAGAAACGGTTGCGGTAGCGGCGCCCACGCTACAGGAGCTTTTTGATTTTTTATCCCGGCATTAGAGGCGTTGCCGAATGAAGGTTTACCATCCTCCTTCGCGCGAAGAGGAGAGAGTACGAGCACTCATGTCAGCCAGTTTAGAGGACGAGATTGTATGATATGCCACGGTGGTCATGAGATTTATAATTGTGCGAAGTTTAAAGGATTATCGGCGGCAGATAGAATGACTGAGGTTAGGCGTCATCGTTTTTGTTTTAATTAATGATTAAGGGCTTAAGCAGAATGGCTGTCTTGGCAGTGTTTTATGGCAGTACAATACTGTGCGTTACATAAGACAAAGACTTAATAAGGCATAAAACACTGCCAAGACAGCCATTCTGCTTAGGGCCTTAGGCCCTAAATAAACTTACCTAAGTGAAGTTTAATCATGATTGTATGAGGCACCGAAGCGCTTCCGAAGAGATCATAGATGCAGTACCTCTCACTTCCCTCAGTGTCGCCACAAGCTTTTAAAGCTAGGGAAAATAGTTTCTAGCGCAGATCTCGCGCGCCTCCTTCGCACTCGCTTAAAGAGATTCTACAGGTATACTCTCTAGTCAGTTGAGAAATGAAGAGAAAATCTTCAAATTCATCGATTCTAAGTATTCATAAAATATTTTCGTGAATTTTGATGACGTTAGAGCTTATATCATACCCATATTAGTCGAAGCAAGGAATAATTAAAAATATCGTGTAAGTGCTCCTTTGACTCTGGCGGCTTATACATGGAAGAAAATGTGGTAACGTCGCACACTTGACAATTCTGCTTATATGACCATGGTTATTTCACAATTTCACATAATTCTAGAGCGAGTACTTCTCCGTAAGCGCTCGTAAAGGTTAGGTGCTTAAGTTTGAGGTGCTGTCATTGCTCGGGGGGCGTTTAAGCGTTCCCCGGATTCGCGATTGGTCTGTAACCCGGGTGGTTCGAAGGACCAGAGGGATTGTTCCCTCACGAGGACAAACGGAATGAAATGCGTATAAAGCAAGAAAATCAAGCGAAGCGACTCACCGTATCGCAGCCCGGCGCTCTCCTGGGATGGTCTCACGGCCGATTTCGTCTGTTCTCTCGGGTGGCGAGTCCTCTTTGATAGCAAGCGGGAGGAGTGCAGGCAGACAAGTTAGCGGGCAGGCAAGCAAGAGAGCAGCAAGCAAACACAAAACGGGCAAGCAGGCAAACGACGTTCAATCTTGGTCGTGTATTCGATGGTGGCTGATACTCGTGTTGTCTCATCGGCGTTTCTTACGGGAGTGCGAGTGCTCCGGCACTCTCTCGGCTCGCGCTCCTGGAAGTACGGCGCGAGCAAGTACTATTGTCCCAATAATTGGGCTTGCCACCCGTGGGCGGACAGCACGAGTCGGGTGAGTCGCGCGAGTATTGACACCTGTCGCGGTCCGCCAACGTTTCGCGCGAGTCTCAAGCCGGCGGTAACTTTACGATTATGAGCTTACTGACTAATATACAACGAATATACGCGAATCAACTATATCAATAGTATATACATGTGCGACAAACTACTATATTACAATTATGTACACGTGAGCGCCAAACAGTCATACTGTGGTGCTGTACTGGCTGTACACTTTTCGCGCAGGTGCAGTCGCTGCAACGTTTCCAAATCTCCCTTGTTATTTGAAGCACGCTACTGAACTGTGATATGGCCTGTTTCAATAGCCAATATCACAAAATTTTACGCGATAACTTTTGTTTTTCTCGATATTTCTAAAAAGCTTAGATTAAGATCTATAAGAACTCCGTTTTTTGAATCTCTGGTAGGTTGCCTTTATATAATTAATATCTCGTTTTCTGTCTCCAAGAGCCCCTCTGCCATATGTAGCTCATTTAAAAACTGTGATTTTAAAATTCATTTTTGTACATTTTTACACGATAACCGATGCTAAAATTTTTCGAGCATTTTTCTTGCATCTCAGTTTATACGTCCATGAAGTTTTTTCCAATTTTTAGATACATCTATTATCTATAAAACCTCCTTAACTATCTTCATTCTTCAAAGCTCTGCCGTAACTTAGAATATGGGTAAGGGCCAAAGCACATAACATGGCGTAGCGATATACGACAGTTGTAGTCCCCGACCTGATAGATCAGAATATCAGAATACGCCAAAGCTTGTGCGTTACTTACGTCCACGACATACGACTGTCATATGTGTTTTGGCCCAATCTACCTCGAGATAATAAAAAAGAAGGGAGAGGGGAGGAGGGACTGATCTCTTCGAAAGAGGCGCCTCATACAATTGTAAGGTAACGCCCGGTCCGTAGCTCAGGTTATCCCGACGGCAGGGACAAGGGTGACGATTCAGGATGGATGGTAGAAGGAGTAGAAAGGGTGAAACTCGATAAAACGCGTAACAGACTTTATTCGTAGTATTACACGCGGTGTACGTCCGCACGGCTCGGTCGCCAGACAACGACTCTCTCGAGTCACAGTTCGAACAGGGTGTGTCTACCGCGTGCGCCTCTCACAGCCAATCACGGCGCGTTTACTACAACCAATAATCGTGCGCCATTGCAACCAATCACCGCTCGTGGGGTCGCTAGGCGCGAAGTGTATGTGCACGAGCGCCTCGTAGGTAAACGCGGGAAATTCAAATACGGCCTATCCTTAGTCGACGTTTACACAATCATGATTGAACTTTACTTAGGTAAGTTCGTTTAATCATTAATTGTATTTCGCGCCTCTTCCTCGAGATCATAGATGTAGTCGTTTAAAGCTAGTTACGGCAGCCATACTATATCCCCTTCTAATAAGGTTTCATAACAAGGTATAATATACCGCATACCGTACCGGAACAAAAAGGATGAAACAAACATTCTTTATTAGTATCATATTGTAATTAAGTAACATCTTGACCACTTTATAGGCTACGTTAGTACTCTGGTTTCTAATATCGCTTCTGCAAATTGCCTATTCTCCGAGGCCACGCAACGATCATAAAAACGCGCAAAAGTTTCCGAATCTATCGGGACCAGCCGGCCGTTTTTTGTATTAAGTCGATATTAACTCCTTGTCGTTTTACTGCCGACGTCGATGCATGGCGCGTGCTATAAGCCGAAAAAATATTGACATCTATACCGCTTTTAGCCATAACCTTCCTAATCCACCGCGTGTCTGTGTGCCTACTGCTTTATACGGTTTTTTGAACGATATAAATAGCTTTTTCTCTGATCCGCGTCTATCTCTGGTTCTTTTTACATACAGTATGTATGAAAGTACTTTATTTGCCCCTAAGGGGCCTTAAAGGGCGTTTTTAAGGAACGTACCCAAACCTTTACAACCTCCTACTCTTCTTCCTTTTCTCACAAACCATTGGCGTTTTTCAGGAACGTACCCAAACCTTTACAATTGCTCGCGCTTCCTATCCCTGCCTGTCCTCTCTCTCTCGCTCTCCCGCTCTCTCGCTCGCTCTCCCGCGCCTCAATCGCTTCTCACTTAATTGCTCTTATATTTATATCTTATATCTAACTTAATTCTAACTTATTTCTAATGTTGGACTTCCGTTTCCTTTGCTTCCTTCCTTTCATATTTTTCTCTCATACGTCTCAATCACACTGCTCTCTCATCCATCACTTCCCTTCTCCTCCCTCCCTCTTGTCGCATTTGCTCTATTGCTTTCATCCATTCCTCTCCCTCTCCCCCCTCTCCTAGTAAATTTTCCACCACATCCTGCCACCCCTCTCCATCCTATTTCTCCCATCTCGTACATTCCTCCCATATGTGTTCCCAAGTTTCCTCCTCCCTCTCGCATATCCTACACCTTCTATTCTCCTCTTTTTCCCAATGCAGTCCTTACCTAATTTCATTACCGAGTCTGAACCTCGCGACCCTCCTCCACCTTTTTTCCTCCCAGTTTTTCTCTAAATATCCTGGAATCCCGTCCTTCCTTATAAATTTATACCACCTGTTGTATTTCGAGTCTACAATCTTTTCCATCCTTTCTTGTTTTTGCTTCGCCTTCTCTCTGCTCTCCAGATTTTCAACTTCTAACTTTTCCTCCTCTTCAACTCTCACCCCCAGCTCTTCCAGATAACTTTTTCTTTCTTGTTCCCACTTTCCTATTATCTTCTCCTTCTTCCATCTCTCTTTCATTTCCTCTAGGCATTTCCTCGCTATTCCCCCTCCGTTACCTTCCTCTAATTTCTTTTCGAACTTCCAAGCTCTCTTGCTTGCCTTGCCTCTCATCTTCTCTCTCTCCACTTCATCTCTCACCATATATCCGGGTGTCCTCCAGTTTAGCCCAAACATCCATCTGATATATCTCTCATGTACACTTTCTACCTCCACCCTTTCCTTCCATCCCCACACTTCTGCCCCGTATCCCATCACTGTCCATATCAGAATATCATACAGCCAGATCCTTCTTCTCCAGTCTTTTTTCTACATTTTTTTCCCTATTCCCCACACTTCCCTCATTACTCTCGCCGCCTTCCTTCTTCTCTCTTTGATATGCGCCCCTTGTCCCCCATTTTCCTTCAGCGTATATCCAAGATATTTAAATTCCTTAACTTCTTCTAGTTTCTTTTCTTTCTATCTCCAATCATACTTCCTCTTCCTTCCTCCTCCCTTTCTGAATCTCATTATTTTTTATTTCTCTATGCTCAATATTAGTCCCTTCTTGTCCAGGTATCCCTCTGGCCTGCTTATTATTGATCTCATGTCCTGTTCCTCTTCTGCCATCAGTGCTATATCATTCGCATACATTAACGTGTAAATCTTTCCCCCTCTCAGCTTCACACCTCCCCATCCTCCTTTCTTCATGTAATCTTCCAAGTCCGCGATCAATATGTTAAAAAGTATCGGGCTCAATGGGCACCTTTGTCTCACGCCCTTCGCCATCCAGAATGCACCTCCACACTCTCTTCCTATTCTTACCCTACTCTTTGTTTCTCTCAATACCTCTTTAACCCTGTCTGTTAAACCCTGCCTCACTCCTCTCTCTATCATCGCCCTAATTAGTACTTCCTTGTCCACTGAGTCGAAGGCCGCCTTCAAATCTATGAAAAATACTGTCATCTTTCCTTTTCCCTTACCCAATTGTCTATTTACCAGATAATTCAGCGCAAATATCTGGTCCATCGTCCCCATCCCTTTTCTGAATCCTGCCTGGTTATCTGGAATCAAATTCTTTGTCTCGACCTCCTTCCTTAACCTTTCTGCCAGTATCGCTGTGTATATATCTTGTACATTGATGACATTATTGTTATTCCTCTATAATCCTTTACCCCTCGTCTTTCTCCTTTTTTTATTATTGGGACTATTTCTCCTTCCTTCCATTGTTCCGGCCAGCCTTCCCCTCTCCAAACTTTTTTACAAATTTCCCATATCCATTTCTCCATTTCTTCTCCTCCAAATTTCCACGCTTCGTTCGGTATCCCGTCATTTCCTATTGTCTTTCCTGCTTTTAACTTCTTTATTACATTTCTTACCTCCTCCAACTCTATCTCCTCTTTTTTTGTCTGTTCCCTCCCCCTTCTCCTTTCACTACCCTATTCTCCATCCCAACCATTAGCTCCATGAAGTACTTCTTCCATTCTTCCATCTTTATTTCTTTATTTATCCTCTTCCTTCTTTTTCTTACTCTGCCTATCAACTCCCATACCTTTCCTTCCGTTTTCGCTTTCCCTATTTCTCTTATCATCCTTTCCTTCTCCTCTTTCTTCTTTCTTTTACACATTTCTCTGTACTCCTTTCTCTCCTCTCTGTACCTTTCCACTTCTCCTCTTCCTTTCCTCCATTTTCTCAGCTCTTTCCTCACCTCTCTTTTCTTCTCCTTACATTCTTTGTCCCACCATCCTCTTCCATTCTTCTTATCCCTTCTCCCTCCCTCATTTTCGTTCTCCTCTATTACTTTTCTTATCCTTGAGATTCCTACTTCTATCTCCTCTTGTATTTCTCCTTTTCCTCCCTCTATCGTTCCTAATCTCTCTTTAAATTGCGTTCTTCCCCCCTCGCTCCATATTCCTCTTCTTCTTACTCTTTCTCCTTCTCTTTTTCTCTGATCTTTCTCAAGTTTACCCCTCATCCATATTGTTACTAGGTGGTGATCTGAGTCCACTCTTTCTCCTACCTCCAATCTTTCCACCCTTTCTCTAACCTCCTCCTCCCCTATCACGTAGTCTATAACTGTCTTGCCTCTCCCTCCTGTATACGTAAATTCACCTTCCTCATCTCCCTTCACGCTTCCATTTAGTATTATCCAACCACTTTCCTCTATGAATTCCAATAGCTTTCTTCCGTCCCTATTTATTTACTTGTCTTTTAATCTTCTCCCTCTACTTTCCACTCTTTCCTTGTCCTCCTCTTCCCAACCTCCTTCCTCCCCCGTTCTCGCATTGAAATCCCCACCTATTATAGTCCTTACTCCCTTTTCTCCCTCCTCCGTCGTATCCTTCAGGCCTTCTAGCTTCCTGTCTATATCATTATTTACATAAAGTCCTATTATTCTCCATATTTCCTCTCCTATCCTTCTCTTACATTCGATCTTTCCTTCTTCTTCCTCTAACTTTCTTTCTTCCTTTATCTCTTCTATTCTCTTCCGTATTCCTAACAGCATACCCCCACTCGCTCTTCCTTTCTTGTTCTTCCTGGTCGCTATCTGTACTCTCCATTTGTATTCTCTTGGGATCTTCTCTTTCATCTTTTTCCAACCCCTCTCATCTAACCATGTCTCCATCATTATCACTACATCCCGTTCCTTTATCGCTTCCCAGAATTCTTTATCCTTGTTTGCTATGCCCGCCACATTCCAGAAAGCCACCTTCCACATTTCCTCCTCCCTCCTGATTTTCCTTTTCTCTCTCTCTCCATTTTCGGTATTCTCCTCTCCATCTCTTCCTCCTAAGTTCTCTTCCTCATTCTCCTTTTTACCTTCTTTGTCCTTCTCATCTCCCTCTTCTATATTATCTTCATCTTCTTCCTCTCTTAGTTTTCCCCTTTTTCCTTCCACACATTTTCTTCGTTATCTTTTAATATCTCTTCATCCTCCTCCCATTTCCACCATTTTCCTTCTAATTGTATCTTTCCATATCTTACCTTTATTCTCTTACCATTTCCTCTCTCCTGCCTTGCAATGTCTTCTATATTCCATCTTATCTTTCTCTCCTTCCATGTCAGGTCATCATCTATTCCTATCCCTTTCTCTCTTAGTCTTCTTCTCTCCATCATGACCTTTCTTTTTTGTTCCAGTCCCTGTAGGCCTATTATTGCCATCCTTATACCTCCTTCTCTGTTGTCCTCTATGACTTTTTTGCAACTCACTTCCGTCTCTATTCCAATCTCCATTAGAATTTCTTTCACCTCTCTTTCTATATCGTTCTTCTTTCTTTTTGTTCCTCTTTCTTCTCTCTCTCTCATCTCTAATTTCTTATCTATTTTTTTTAGTTTTCTCTCTAATCCCTTCTCTCCTGCGTCTTCTTCTTTTCCTATTCCCTTCTCTTTTATTTCCGTTATCGACTTCTCCATTCCCATTATTCTCTTCTCCATCTTCTCTCTCTCTTCCATCCATTTTTCTTCTCTCTCTTTCATGGTTTTTTTTAAATCTTCCATCTCTTGTCTTATCTCTCTCTTTTGCTCCCTCATTATCTCCAGCATCTCCTTTATCCCTTCTCTCATCTCGGTTTTTACTTCCTTTTTTATCTCCTCTATCCAGCTTCTTTCATCTCCTGTAGTTTCCTTATCATCTATTTTCTTCGGTGATCTCTGCACTTTCTTACTCCTGTTAAAGGCCCATTTTTCGGATTCCCCGCCTTCTATTTCCCCTCTCTTTCTCTTTGATTCAATACTGCCTGTACTTCCTCTTCTCTCCCCTTTTCCCTTCCCCTGATTTTCCCCAATTAATTCTATCAATCTTGCCGCTTTTCCTTCATCCTGCGCCATTTTCCTTCGGCTATACCTATCTACCCTGCTCTTCTATTTCTCTATGAGTTTCCCTTCTATGTTCGAACCTGCCTATGCCCCCACGCGTGTCGCCGCGGCAGCGCGACTTCGTGACGTCCCCGTCTATACGCTCTGCCCCTCTCCTCTGTTTTATTCTATGCCTACCTATCTGACCGTTGTTCTACCGTCACTTTTCCTTCCCCGTATCTAACCCTATCCTTTCCCTTTGACCTGCGCCCACTCACACACTCTCTCACTCCTCTGCTTTTCTCTCTCACCCACTCACTGCCCTCTCACACACCCTCTCACACTTTTCTTTCTCTGATTTTCTTCCAGTCACTCACACACGTGTCACTCACGAAAGCGCCGGAAACGGAAGTCCCTTTTACATACAATAATAACACCGCAGTCACGTAGATGGACCCTGTTCTGGGTAAAGAACAGTATTCTCAATACTGGCTGTTTTTTTACCTGGGCCAGATGTTTTTATTGTATCAGGAATTTTTCTTTCCAACGAGGTTTCGTTTGCTCGATAAATATTTCTTATATCCATAAGCGCCAGGGTTTGCATTCGATGTCCTGTAATCAAAGCCAGCAAAATCACTAGTTTCAGTGTTAACCATTCTAGATTGACTTCCTCATTCGGGTACCAATTCGATAAAAACTTAAAAACAATCTTGGGGTTCCAGGTCGAATCATATCTAAGATCCGCCGGTCTCAATTTTGCTATCCCCCTAATGAATCGTTGGATTTTTTTTCAGGATCTAAAATCAAGGGAATTGCTGACCTATAGCAGTTCAGTGAGCTGAGTGATGCATTATTCTTGAACTCTTCCGTCAGCAACAACGTTGTTCGTTGAACCGGTAAATTGGTCAATTTTGTGTTTTTTTTTTGCAAAAAGTCCACCATTTCTTGAGACCTAAATTATATTGGCGGAGCAATGATTCTGCTAAGGACCCCATTAAAATATCCACTGATTCTAGTGGAACTTCTTTTCAGATGAAGGCTTCCCGGATAGTTTGCCGGCCACCAATGTAAGACGATGCTAAAGAGGATGTGTCTCCCTACAAGAAGAATGTATCAATTTTTTATTTTTCTGGAAAATAATGGGCTTGGCATTGAGCAAAGCTGAAAACAGAGAACCAAGGGGAACCAAGGCTGAGTCTCCCAGTACGGCACAACCACTATGTCACTTGTGCCTTTATCTTTTATTTTCTTCAAGATTTTTAATATCACCGAAAAGGGCGGGAAAACGTAAAAAGAATCGGAAACCATTGTTTTCATTTCAGAGTAAAAACGTCGATGGCCATAGACTCGGAAACTCTCTGCCATGACACATACCGTTAACACTTTGTATTCGCTCTTGAGGTAAATAAGTCAACTTGTGGTTGACCGAAAATCTGAACAATCTTTTTGGAAGGCGTTATCTGAAAATTCGAATTCCGTTTCTGGCTGTAGCCTCCGTGACTCGTAATTTGCTTCGACGTTCTCACTGGAGGGGATATACGATGCCGTAATCCAAATTTCTTTGGCAATAGAATTAAGGTTTTCAAAACGACTGTTGATATACGCAACTGTTGTTGTGTTACCTATGCGTAAAAAGATATTAACTCGTCTGTTACTTGCAAAACACTTCAAACCAAACCACGCCGCTTTCAATTCTAATGCATTAATATGTAAGTTCAAATCTTCAGCCTTCTATGCGCAGAGCCCATGACTACGTTGATACTCGTAGAATACACCCCATCCTGTACAAGATGCATCCGAAAAATTTGTTGAGCCCGTAAACCAGTTTGCTTATCGGGGCGCTTGCGCAACGGATATTTGATTTCCACCACGCGAAATCCTCATCTAAATCTTTTTAGAGGGTCATAATTGCATCAAAATTATTATCATTGTCCTCTAAGGCGCGGAGTCTTACCTTCTCGAAGCGTCCCACATGACTTATCCCGTACTTGAAAGCCGGACAACGTGAAATCAACGTGCCCACCAAGGCTGCAAATTCCCTTATCGTGTAGCGTGAAGTAATACTAAATTTATTCAACAAATCTGTGGTACGTCATACTTTTTCCTGTGGTAACTCTATCAACATTTTTTGGGAGTTAAAAAATTAACCCTAAATATTTGTAACGTCGAGTGGGAATTGTAAGACTCTTCTTTTTGTTAATTATAAACCCTAGTTCTTAGCTATCGAGACGCTATCGATAGCGAGCGAAATAACCCCCGCCTTCCCGAACTTGAGCGACTATTCAATGGGAAACTTGTCGGTGAACTCCTCAGCGAGTAATCCGACGGTGAGTATCCCCGATCTTGCGAATACCTCAGCCGGTCTCCAGTCTCTGCACGTCCTCGAGACGGTGAACTTCCCAACGAAGGTCGATACATTGACCGCTTACCTGTAGATGGATTGACAATCATTAGAATTTTTTGTAAACGCAGCGAGCCATGGGCGACCAGACTGAGCCGTCTATCCGCATGGAAGAACCAGAAACATAGGCACAATGCCTTACGAACTATGGGTCCAACACTAGTCGTTATACCAGCACGCTGTCTTTTTTTTTTTTTTTTTTTTTTTTTTTTTTTTTTTTTTTTTTTTTTTACGAAGACGTTAAAAACGTTCATTCTGATAAGTGCCGGACATCCGTGCACAACGAGCCATGCGAGTCAAACTCGAGCTAGACAACGGACCATGCGAGTCACATCAACGCGCTGTCAACGTGCTGTGTTCCCTCGTCCCACGAAGGCATGCATACTGTCCATATCAGCAGCACACAGCACGTGTTCCTTTGTCCCACGAAGGAGTGCATTGCATACTGGAAGGAACCAGAAGCACATTCAAGCGACAAAGCATTGTTTCACTGTGAACAGACCAGTAAGGTTAACCTCAGATTTACGATGCTCATCCTTCTCTCGATCCCGCTTCTTCTCCAATCGTTGAATCTTCCGTCTTAATCTGCAATTCTCCTCATCTTCTTCCATTAAAACTGCTCTTCTTTTCCCTTTCTTTCTCATTTTTACTGTTTACGAAATCTGTAAGTGTGACGATACTGACACAAAGCGAAAGAATGAAGATAGTTAAGCGAGTACGAAGGAGGCGCGCGAAACCCGCGCTATAGAGAAATTCTTTCCCCTAGCTTTAAAAACTTGTGGCGACACTGAGGGAAGTGAAGGTGCCAATTCATGGGACGCTGAAAAACAGCGTTGAGCGACGTCACGTGACATCACTATGATGCCAGCGTCAAGAAAGAGAAGTTGGATTTTTCCAACTTCAAGCGTCAAAGCCAAAGCAGCGCGAAAACGCCGAAATTTTGACGCTGTTTTCCTTTTCATGAATTTCAATTGACGCCGGCGTCAATTGTGGTCATGCGACCTTCTTGCCGCTGAAAATGAGCGTCGAGCGTCAGCATGAAAAGGCACCTTGAGAGGTATGTACTACATCTATGATCTCGAGGAAGAGGCGCAAAATACAATTGCTTACGTAAGGATCATACTGCTGATAAGTGCACGGCGGGCGGGTGCAAGCGATGCGGACAGAAACACAATACGTAGCTGCATAGCGATAACAAGATGCAAGGAGCATCGACCGCGTCTGACTAAAAGCAGGTGAAGGCGAGTACACGAGACTCGACTTCTAATCGTATTGGCAAAGAGAATCGTAACAACTTAGCCTGTCAAGCTAACATAATGTCAATAACGATAAAATACAGTAGTCAGGTGTTGCTTGCGACCGCCTCTGTGAAAATACGTGATCGATTCAGGGCTTTTTTAGACGCGGGATTTCAAACAAATATAATGCGTAGGGGCCTGTGTGAGCGGCTTCAGCTAAGTGAGCAAAGAATCAAAGTCTCACTGTCAGATGTTGCTTGTGTTACGGCGGACGCGACGGGAGCTGTTAATACCACAATATACTTCACCGTTAGCAAATTTAAAGTTAAGCTGCGGTTTTTAGTAATGGACCGGAATAACGGAACATGCGCCCTCGCGACGGGTGGACATTTCCGCGCTGAACATTCCGAAGAATATTAAATTATCCGATCGGCAATTTGGAGAGCCAGGCGAAATCAACGTGTTGTTAGGCGGAGGAGTGTTTTGGAACTTGTTATGCGTAGGACAGGTTAAGTTAAACAGAGGTTTACCCATTCTGTAAAAGACGAAGCTAGAATGGATAGTGGCGGAAAATGCGCCCATTCTGGATAACCGGACGAATCGGTTGAAGGTGGCGTTGTGTGCGATCGTCAAGGAACCAGATTTGTATCAGCAGATGGAGCGCTTTTGGATCATGGAAGAAGGCTCTTTGCAGTCAAGTTTATCGAGAGACGAGAATCTATACGAGGAACAATTTCGAAATACACATAGATGAACGGCAGATAAGCGATTTATCGTCGACCTTCCTTTGCGGGAGGAGCTCAGCGTCTTGCGAGAGTCGCGTGCGACCGCGTTGAAGCGACTGCAATCGGTGTGTCAGAGATTGGATCGAGATCCGATTTTAAGAGCGCAATATGCGGAGTGCCTGGAGGATCACCTGAGGTCAGGACATATGACCAAGGCCGATGAGGTGACGGAGTCGATGGATGAGCCCGTGCATTATCTGCCGCACCATGCGGTCATGAAGGACGAGAGCACGAAACTGAAAGTGGTTTTTGACGCATCCTGTGAAACAATTTTTGGCAAATCGCTCAACGAGATGTAATGAGATCCGGCCTGACTATTCAGCAGAAATTATTTGAAATTATCGTACGCTTCCGCCAGCATCAATACGTATTGATTGGAGACATCCCAAAAATGTATCGTCAGGTCTGCATTAATCCGAAACAACGAAATTTACAGCGGATTTTGTGGAGGCCTGGTCCGACCTCGACGGTCGAGGAATTTATAATGCACACGCTGATGTTTGGAAATGCGGCGGCCTTGTATTTGGCGGTGAGATGCCTGCATGAGTTAGGATACGAGTGCGAACAAAGTGATCCAAAGATAAGCGAGGTAATACTGAGAGATTTCTACGTGGATGATCTGATCACGGGATCGGACGATACGGAAGAACTAAAGCGAATTAAGGAGGGAGTGAGCGAGTACTTCTCACCAGTGGATTTCCAATGCATAAGTGGCAATCAGCGGAGGTTGTCGGGGAATCCGAGCGGATGGATGCGAGCGCGCAAAAACCACTAGGCAATCAGGTTAAGACACTCGGATTGTACTGAGACGTTGCGGCGGATTCACTCTCGTATAGAGTAAACGTAGCCTCGATAGATAGAAAGGTAACGAAGAGAAAGGTCTTCTCTATTATAGAACAGATTTACGATCCGCTAGACTTAATTAATCCGGTTGTTGTTGTGCGTGCGAAAATTATGTTGTAACGATTGTGGCAATGCAAGGTTGGCTGGGATGAGTCTTTGCCGGAGGATCTGCATGCAGCATGGTTGAGCTACTATCGACCATCATATACAGTCACCTACTGTCTTTTCAGTCTACACGTTCCTGATTTTCTTGATCGACGGGCATGATTATATTCTGCTTCCGTACCAATCTAACACAATCCTCTTAATAGCTGGCACTATATGTATAGAAGCTGACTTTCCCTCGCCGTCGAGCGTGATGTCTTCAGTCGTTTTTATCTATATATATATATTACTCCGCTATTATATTTTCGCTGAGGATGATTCAAAAATTCGGACCGAAACGTACGTTTTTTAAAATTAGATATCATAAATAAAGGAATTAATCTTTGTGCACCGTCAACAGCGCTTGGCTCTTACTTAGCCCGTTCCACACTCTCTACTATCGACAGCTCAAGATGCTTGAGAAGGTGCGAGT
Organism: Temnothorax curvispinosus; assembly: GCF_003070985.1. NCBI lineage: Eukaryota > Metazoa > Arthropoda > Insecta > Hymenoptera > Formicidae > Temnothorax > Temnothorax curvispinosus. The sequence continues at coordinate 19,957 of NW_020220021.1, read as the reverse complement.
TCCGAGGAGAATTGTTTTAACCGCGCCGACAAGGATCGAGGTGCACGGTTTCTATGACGCGTCGAAGAAGATTGGTACGGCGCCAGTAAAGGAAATCGGCCTTCCCCGTCTGTAGTTAATGGAGACGTTGCTATTGACGACGCTGATGGAAAAGGTTGACGGGGTGCTCGCGTTGCGGATTGATGCGAAACGTTATTGGTGTGACTCCGAGGTGGTCTTGGCTTGGATCAGTAAAAAATCGTCACAATGGAAGACCTTTGTAGCCAACCGGATCGCTGAAATACAGAAGACATCATCGAAATCACAGTGGCATCACGTTAGATCTGAGGAGAACCCGGACGATATACTGTCTAGAGGTGTCGAATCGGAGAGACTGGCGAGCCAGGAGTTGTGGTGAAAGAGCCCAGCTTAGTTAGAAGGAGAGATCGTATATCCGTTGGAGCTGGTTGGAGTCTTGATTGAAGCGCCAGAAAAAAGGCTAGTTTCGATGGTCGTTAACGCGGATGTAGAGTTGGACAGCTTGGTCTGGCAACGATATTCATCGTTGAAGCGATTGAAAACAGTTATAGTCTACTGTCTGAGATTCGCTTACAACTGTAAGCAAGTGACCGATCGGCGATCAGGATGGATCACCGTGAGAGAATTGGAAGAAGCCATGAGAATTATATTGAAGCATCATCAAGGCGATATTTCGCGGCGGAGATCGCCGCTCTAAAATCGAAACGTCCAATCTCAAGAAAGAGTAGATTATTAGCTCTCAATCCTTTTGTGGATGACGCGGGAATGTTGCGAGTAGACGGCCGCTTGAGGAACGCGCCACTATCTTATGGTCAGAAGTTTCCGGTGATCCTTGCGACGAGTGGTCAATTGACAGACTTGATAATTAGAGACACACATCTGAGAAATATGCATGCAAGCCTCGAAGCGCTTTTAGATTTGATTAGAGAAAAGTATTGGATCATAGCGGGTAGATCGGCAGTCAGGAAGATCTTGCGTAAATGCTTAGTTTGTTATAAGTTTAGCTGCAAAAAACCGCAAGAAATAATGGGAAATTTATCAAGAAATAAGGTGACCCCTGGTTGAGCGTTCTTAAATGTAGGTGTCGATTATGGTGGACCATAATATTAAGGTTACGCGTAATAAAACGGCCAAAGCGTATTTATGTTTATTTGTATGTTTTACGACACGCGCTATTCATTTATGGCCAGTCTACAATGAGTCGTTAGTCGTTAGTCAGATGTCAAAAGAGAGTCGAAAAAAGTCATAAACGTGTCATAAGGCGATCGGAAGTCTGTAATCGGCAATCATAAGCGATTGGCCAAATGCCATCTCTTACGATCACCGATTACAGGCCTTCGATTGCTTACAATACGCTTATAACTATTTCTTCCGACATCTGACTAACGACTAACGACTCATTGTAGACTGGCCATTAGAGTTAGTTAGTGACTTGAGTACATCGGCGTTTCTTAATTCATTAAGGCGTTTTATTGCGAGACGAGAAAAATGTTTAAATATCTATTCGGATAACGGCACGAATTTTGTAGGAGCAAATAATGAATTGCAGGGGTTGAGAAACTTATTGCAGGATCGAGATTATCATCGACAGGTTGATGCGTTCTTGTCAGAGCAATCGATACAATGGCATTTTTTGCCGCTCTACATTTTCCATATGGGAGGTTTCTGGGAAGCGGGAATAAAGTCAGCAAAAACGCAATTGAAAAAAGTATTGGGCGAGGCGCTCCTTAGCATGTTTGAATTCGAGGCCCTTGATGCCGATGTCGAGTGATCCGTCGGATCTCATTGCGTTGACCCCGGGTCATTTTTTAATCGGAGCGCCGCTAAAGCGATGTAACAGAAAGATCTGACGGGAGTACCGACTAATAGGTTGAATCGCTATTAGATGTTAGTTAAATTGCAGCAACATTTGGACTCGATGGAGTCGAGAGTATTTGTCGCAATTACAAATCAAGGTCTAAGTGGAGGAGCGCTGCTTCCGATCGAGATAGAGTAAACCCTGGCGATATGGTGATCTTAAAAGATACGCAGATTTCTCTTAGGTGGAGGTTGGGGCGTATCGTAGAAGTACATCCAGATAAAAAAGGGCATATCCGAATAGTCAGGATTCGAACAGACAGCGGTGTAGTACAGCGTGCGTTGACAAGGATTTGTATTTTTCCGATATCTGAATGAGAAATGAATAGTAGAACTTATGTAATATTACAATCGAATTGAATGTATTGCGTTATGACTTATGACGATGGTGTTGAAAAACGATATTTTCAAGGCGGGCGGGATGTTGCGTACCGATCGATATTATCGATAGAGGATCGACGATCGGAGATACTAGCGCTTTTCGGAAGTAGGGAGTAGGGAAGGATCGGAGCGTGACAATCCGTTCCGGCAGTTGGAGATCGAACACCGTAACGACAAGATGTAAATAAAGAATATATAGAATAAAGTCTATAAGAATTTGCAAGTATAGTATAATACACTCGAGTATAATTAACAAGGAATCGCGAGACGCTACTTATCCTTGAGAATTGTCTTTGACCAAGAGACTACTCGACCCAACGGCGGAGCGGGACGGACACGGAGCAGTTGGAACGCCCGGACGAGATATCAAACAACATGTGCGGAAAACAACGAACTACATCGCGCGTGAAGTTGCCGCATTCGCCTCAGCTTATGATGCATTCACACTCGTACTCGTGTACTATAAGCCTTCGGCTCATGCGGCAACTTCACGCGCGACGTAATTTGTTGTTTTCCACACTTGCCACACAAAATACTATTATAAACATCATTTGTTCAAAAAACTTGAAAAAAGTAATGCTAGAAAGAAATTTATCAGGTAAAAGCTATTATTGAAAGGATTATGTCTTACATGCAAATGACTTTAATTACTAAAATCTAATAGGGCAGCAGTGTGGTCTAGTGGTAGAGCGCCAGACTCGTAATCTGAGGAACCAAGTTCAAGTCCACTAGAGCCATGTAAGCATGGAATGTTTTTCCGATAGCTGCGCCCCTCTGTGCAAGATAGGCTCTTGTGTGGAGAAAACTGGGCTCCGTCTTTCGGAAAGAGACGTTAAGCCGTTGGTCCAAAGGGTTAAAGTGAAAGGGGAAGGATAGTATTGGTAGTAGATTGCGAACCCTACGGGGATATGCAATAAATTACAAATTTTACAGGAATTTTTTTTACTAAAATATAGTAATGTTCTAATAATTTAGCAATTAAAACCGTTAACTGAATTAATTATAAAAATAAAAAAAATAATTGCACTAACCTGACTCACCTAATAGATGATTCAATGAACTCTGAATTACCTACTTCGTGAATTATTTAACCATTCTGTAACATATTGAACATTATCTGAAATGCTGAAATCAAACTTACCCAACACTTCCTCCATTTTCAAAATTGTATTTTTATTTGTGAAACTTGTTGTTTTATAATTTTAAGAATTTTTTCTTCGATTTTTTTAACTCTTTTTTCTATTTTCTTTTCCATTTTTTGCACTTTTTTATCCAGAAGATTTATTAACTCTCCAAACGTAACAGATACGGTCTTATTTTTACTACGATTGACGGATAATTTTTCTTGATTCTGTAAGCATCTTTTAGCAGCAGATTCAGAATCTACTGTTGTCTGTAATTTCTTGTATTGATTTTTTCTCATACTATTATTATACAGAAACTTCTCATATTCATCTGCTGTTGCTCCTTTGTTGGATTTTTTTTTCATCTGTAAGTGCATGAAATACATTTTAAAGAAAAGAAGCATATTAAAAATATTGATACATTAGAAGTAGGCACATACAAATTTTCAATATTTACATTTGGAAATCTGAAAGCAATCTGACCATGTCAATATGTTCAAAGAGACTTTGTCAATTTTTGAACATATTAAGGTATTTTCTCTCATTATTTCTTCAATAACTACAACATTTATAAATTATAAATATGGCCACAACTTAAAGTGCTCAAATGGTTAAAGTTTTACTGTCTTTCTCGATGGGCTAAAATTGAGGAAGATGCTATCACTTGTCTTTCATCTTGGAAAGTATTGTCAGGCTCATCAAGTATATCTGAATAAGGTCATGTGCAGGCCAACTAATTCTTTTATTGATATTGTTAAATTCTTCAACACTTCCTAGAAAATACGGACATAATATCGAAACAGTATATATATAAACTAATAAATGTTATAGAATAATGATCATTGGATTGTTTTAAAACATAATTTATTTAAATAGTTAGTTTATAAGTTTTACCTACAAGCCTGCCAATCCAAGCATAGTATCTTTGTTCTTTTCCTTCTACATCGTTCATTGCTGTTTTTACAGAATATAAAACATTGGCGTTGAAGTTTTATTCGTAGTCTTTAGGAAAGAACTGGTTATCTTCTTTAGTTTTAATTTTACGAACTGAAATATCTTCAACATTGCCATTGTAATATCCTTGGCATACCACTTTTTAAAATCCGCGGAAGCCATTATTAAACTAAAATTTCGAACACAAGGAAACTGTGTTCTATCAAGCAAAGTGTTATATTAAGAAAATTAAAAAAATGTCATTGATTACGGTCGACTCGGAACCTTTTTGTTCGCAAGGACAAATGCTATAGCAACGGCAGTTTTGGCTAGGCAGAAGACTAGAAATCGTACTTGGTTTATGCCGGAAGAGTGCTAAACAGCCAACAACTGGACTCTTGACTTTCTTATACAATCACACTGATTAAAATACATAGATTAAAATACAAACTTCTCTGAGATCAAGTACATACGAAACGAAGTTGCATGAAAGAAGCAATACCGATGTGCGAGCAACATATTGTTTAATGGCGGACTGCTTAAGCATGGTTTCTGTAATACATGCAGTACCGTGATTAATTCGGATAATGCTGAATACTTACGGAATCTCATTGAGGAATTAATGTTTCCTTTAATGTTTAATCTCTCGGCCGAAGACTCAAACTCATTTTCACTGGTCAGTGATAACTGTGCTGTGTATTGGATTTTGATTGCTTATTATTTTTTTGCACATAATACGTAAGTGCAGGTTTCATATTTTCGTCCAGAGAAATCTTTTTATAATAACTGCGTTTACGTTTATCGGACAATGCAGCTTAAAATTGAAATACAAAAAAAAAACAGAATTAGAACATAAAAACGGATGAATGTATATAATATATATATTGTTACGCCCGTGCTGTACGTCCGTGCCGTGCGCTCATGCGGGTCGCCCCGTAGCAAGAGTTGCGAACCGTCGAAGTTGCGAATCGTCCTTAGCGACGGTTGTCTTGTTTACAATTGTGTCGTCAGATTTCGCTCTGGGATTTCGTCACGTTCGGACGTGTTTTCCCGGGCTCTCTGTATTGGCGAGTTGCAATAAATAAGTTCCGTTTCTTATAACTAACGAGCCTTACTTTCTTGCGAGTGAGTCGGCCCGGAATACGCGTCGCGCGTGTGAGTGAGTGACAAAGTGCGGCGGACGCGCGACGAGCGTAACAATATATTTGTAGAGATACATGAACCGTATCGTAACCTCTGGGTGCGTTCCGAATTTGTGCATCAAACGCAGAGCACTATTTATTCTTGTTGAACGTTCGATGAATATCAAGGACAAATAATAAATAATACGCTATACGTCTGATGCGCAATTGATCGGAACGGACTTTCTGTAAAAAATGCTTGCATATATTACAAGCCGGGGGAAGACTTCCGTTTTTGGTGCGACTGACAAGGGAACTACTACAACTGTCCGGCTCCGATTTGAATTTCCTTTAAGTATGTTGTTAAACACAAAAATCCAACAGATACCTATTTTTTTATAGGGGCCCTAATTTATCTTTAGGGGGTAAAACACCCTTTTGAAAAAATCGGTTTCTCTTTCGGGCCGAATATCTCTGAAACTATAAGAGATAGAAAACTTTTCAAAAATGGAAATTAAATGGCTTTAAAAGTACTTTGAAATAATGACAAAACAATTTTTTTATTTTTTTTATTTTTAAATATATCCCCGCTACCAATACATTTTTTTTCAAAATTTTAAAAATTTTTTATTACCAAATAAGAGGTTATTTTTTTACGAATTCAACCATATATGATAAAGTTATGTTACAATAAACCATTTTCAAGAATTAATTACAAACGCCTCCGTATATACGCTATCCATGCTCATCCGTACTATGTGCGTAAGTAATTATTGTCGAAACAATAAGTGGTTGGCGCTTGTTTGTATATAATTGTAACATAGTGGTTTGTCGCATGTACATAATATTGATATGGTTGTTGATTCGCGTATATTCATTGTATATTAGTCATTAAGCTCCTGATCGTTAGAGTTACCGTCGGTATTGCCCCTCTGGTCCGGCCTTCGAACCACCCTAATACAGGCCAATCGCGAATCCGAGGAGCGATTAATACCCTCCCGAGCAATAAGATATATAAAAAATGTTGTAAGTAAAATTTTTATAGTTTTCTATATGCTTTATAATTGTATATATGTGGGGCAAAAGTTGTCAACCGGGCCACCGGCCTGCCCATAATTGTTTTCATCGCAGAAAAACTACCTTGCGCCTAGAGGTAGCTATGGGTAAGAGCTATCGAAAGCCGTGTGCAACTTTGCAGAATTCAATGTGGCGGTACAAAAATGGCGACCAAAACATCTGAAATCCATGAACGGCTTCAATAAAATTATTAGAAAACAAAAAAAATCGTGATTAAAACAGCTCTAAAATAACCTGTGTTAGAGTTAATAGTAGGTTAACCACGAATCAGTAGCTGGGTGATCGAAATTTGGGATAGTAATCCAATATGGTGGTCAGAAACTGCATTTACGCACCGCAAACTACTGACAATTGACCGGATCCACTTGAAAATAGTTGTGCGGGTGGTTCATGGACTGTATATGACAAATCCGATCCCAAAGAAGCAAAATCCAAAATGGCGATGATCCAAATCCAGGATGGTGATCCAATATAACGGCCGATCCACTCTGTATTGTAAATCATTGGAAATTCAGCAGATTCACTCAAAATTCGACTTCTATGAAACTGGATTCATAAAAATGGCTATGGCCGCCCTGGCGTAAAATTGATCACTCTCGCCCCTCTCTAGGCATGGAGGTCGAACTTTTCGTAAAAATGTTGTGAAAAATATCGTGTGCACCTCGGGTCGAAAGCTTTTTCAGACTCGTGAGCAGTCCCAAAATCATCCACGCAATTATTTTTTAGTTCTGCTGAATTTCCAGTGATTTACAATACAGAGTGGATCGGCCGTCATATTGGATCACCATCCTGGATTTCGATCATCGCCATTTTGGATTTTGCTTCTTTGGGATCGGATTTGTCATATACAGTCCATGAACCACCCGCACAACCATTTTCAAGTGGATCCGGTCAATTGTCAGTAGTTTGCGGTGCGTAAATGCAGTTTTTGACCACCATATTGGATTACCATCCCAAATTTCGATCACCCAGCTACTGATTCGTGGTCAACTTACTATTAACTCTAACACAGGTCATTTTAGAACTGTTTTAATCACGATTTTTTTGTTTTCTAATAATTTCATTGAAGCCGTTCATGGATTTCAGATGTTTTGGTCGCCATTTTGGTACCGCCACATTGAATTCTGCAAAGTTGCACACGGCTTTCGATAGCTCTTACCCATAGCTACCTCTAGGCGCAAGGTAGTTTTTCTGCGATGAAAACAATTATGGGCAGGCCGGTGGCCCGGTTGACAAATTTTGCCCCACATATATACAATTATAAAGCATATAAAAAACTATAAAAATTTTACTTACAACATTTTTTATATATCTTATTGTTTTGACAATAATTACTTCCGCACATAGTACGGATGAGCATGGATAGCGTAAATACAGAGGCGTTTGTAATTAATTCTTGAAAATGGTTTATTGTAACATAACTTTATCATATATGGTTGAATTCGTAAAAAAATAACCTCTTATTTGGTGATAAAAAATTTTTAAAATTTAAAAAAAATGTATTGGTAGCGAGGGTATATTTAAAAATAAAAAAAATAAAAAAATTGTTTTGTCATTATTTCAAAGTACTTTTGAAGCCATTTAATTTCTATTTTTGAAAAGTTTTCTATCTCTTATAGTTTCAGAGATATTCGACCCGAAAGAGAAAAACCGATTTTTTTGAAGGGGTGTTTTACTCCCTAAAGATGAATTAGGGCCCCTATAAAAAAAATAGGTATCTGTTGGATTTTTGTGTTTAACAACATATTTAAAGGAAATTCAAATCGGAGCCGGACAGTTGTGGTAGTTCTCTTGTGAGTTGACAGCGTGTGAGAGTGTGCAAGTAGAAAGTGAAGAATAAGGAGTGTCAGAGGAGGCTGAGGAAGGCGAGAGTGTGCGAGAATGGAGGAGCAAAGGTGAGTGTGGAGAAGAAAGGGGAGAGTGGTGGAGAAGCGTGAGAGGGGAGTATAGGGAGAAAAAGTGACAAGGATCGGACAAAGGTTACAGCACGAACAATAGCTAGGGTAGAGGGGCGACGCGATAGGTGAGCAGAGAACCGTACGGTAGCGCTGGGTAGGGCAAGAACGATAGACGGTGTAGAGGGGCGACTCGGCAGGCGAACGGAGGTACGTGCGGTTGTGCGTGGCAGGGCATAGAGTATAGCACAGGTAGAGGGAGAAGTGAGAATTAGAGTTGGCAGGGATGAGCGAAGAGAAAGAAAGCGGGGCGGAGATGAAGAAAGTGGTAGATAAAGTAAAAGAAAAAGATAGAGGTAGAAGAGGGAGTACGGGGAGCATGGGAACTCTAGATGAGAACTCTAGAACCTTAGATGAGATTTGGAAAAGGAAGAGGAATGATTTAGATAAGAGCGGGGGGGAAGAGAAGGAGGCAGTCTTCAAGAGAAGTAATATGACGACAAGATCGCCTAAAAAAAAGCGAAAACGGAAGTAGGGGCGAAGGAGATGAGGGAGATAATTAACGAATTAAGAGAGGGTTTTAGGAGCATGAGAAAAGAGTTAAGGGAGGGATTCAAGGAGCAGGGAAGGGAAGTAGAGAAGATAAGGAACGCGCGAGAGGTTAAGAGCGCGAGAGGAGAAATGGAGCGTGGAAAGAGAGGAATTTAAAAAGAGAATATATATAAGAGGACTTGGAACGAAAATTGGAAGGGATGAGAATGGAGTATAAGGAGGGAGGGCACGGAGGAGGAAAAGGCGCAGAAGGAAGCGCAGGATTGAGAAGGGGGGGAGAAAAGAACCTGATTAGAAGGAGAGGGTGGAATTGCTGGACAAAAGGTATGAAATGAAGGAGAGGGGAAAAAGGAAGAGAAACGTGGTGATAAAAGGAGTAAAAGAGGGGGAGGGAGGAATAAAGGAGGGAATAGAGGAGGTGATAAAAAAGATAGGAGTGGAGGTGAAGATAGAGGAGATCAAAAAGATAGATGCGGGAAGGAGAGAAAAGGGAGGCATAGCAGTAGTAAAAGTAGGAAGTGAGGAAGAGAAGGCAAGTATAATGAAAAATAAGTGAAAATTGAAAGATGAAAATACATGGATTGAAGAAGATCTAACATGGGAAAAAAGGAGGATAAGAAGAAGGGTAATTCAAATTGCATGGGAGGCAAGAGGAGATGGTAAAAAAGTGCGGATAGGGCAGGGAAAGGTATGGATAGATGGGGAGTGGTGGGTATGGGATGAGGCAAGAGACATGCTTAGGAATAGTAGAGGGAGGTGCTGGGAGGCAGGGAAAAGGAAAGAGGAAGAGGACAAGAGGGATAAAGAGCAAAAGCAGAGGGGATAGAAGAGGGAGAAGGAGCGGACGGGACAGATATTAGAAAAGTAGAAAAGGGGAAGGAGAGGAGAGAGGGACGAGAGGAGAAAATGAGAGAGGTGGAGGGAGAGGAGGAAGAGAGAGGAAAGAGAGAGGAGGGAAGGAGAAGGAGGAACGAGAGGAGTAAAAAGGGTGACGAGGGAAAAAAAGGGGAAGAGGTTAGAGGGGGGATGCAGAAAATGATAATATGGGGGGTAGAGGAGAAGAGGAGAGAGGAAATAAGTCAGGTTGGAGGATGGTTTTCTGGAACGTAGCTGGTTTGGAAAATAAAGATAAGGAATTCTGGGAAGGGCTAAAGAAAGAAGATGTGTTAGTCATGGTAGAGACTTGGATAGGAGAAAAAGGCTGGGAAAGAATAAGAGGAAGGCTGCCAAGGGTACGAATAGGGGAGTGCAATTGGCGAGGAAAAAGAATAAAAAAGGGAGAGCAATAGAAGGGATAATAATGGGAATAAGAAAAAGAAAAAGAGAATGGAACGGAAATAAAAATAGACAGTGAGGGTTTGATAACGGAAAAGGTCAGGATAGGTAACGAGAACTGGAGTATTACAAGGGTATATGCAAAGAAAGAGGAGATGGAGGAAATCTTACAGGAGTTGGGACATATAATGGAAAAGAAAGAAGAAGGAAGGTTTACGATAATTGAGGGAGATTTTAATGCGAGGATTGGGCAAGAAGGTGGGGGGATAGAGGATAAAGAGGGGGGAGAACGGCTGGGAGGGGGAAGAAAGTCAAAGAATAGAAAGATAGACAAAGAGGGGAGGCTACTGGTAAATAGCATAGAGAAGAGAGGATGGGAGATTTTCAATGGAAATGTGAGAGGAGACGAGGAGGGGGAGTTTACTTTCACGGGGGGAAGAGAAGATACGGTGATTGACTATGTCATAGGAGAAGAAGTAAGAGAGAAGATAAAGAGCATGACAGTGGGGGATAGAGTGGACTCGGATCATTACCCCTTGGAAATAGTATTAAGAAGGGGGATTGAGGAAGAAGGCAGAAGAAGGGGCTGGAAGAAAAGAAGCAGGGGGGTTTGGAACGAGGAAGGTACAAAGAGGTTTATTGAAAAAATAGGAGAGGTGGAAGAAAAAGGGGAAGAGTTGAACAAGGAATGGGAAGAAATGAAAGCAAGAATAACAGTGGCAATAAAAGGGGTAGAGGAGGAGATGAGGGGAAAGAAGAAGAAGAAGGTAGGATGGTAAGATGGGGAGTGTCGAGAAGCGAAGAAAGAGGCAAGAAGAAAATTAAGGGATTGGAGGAAAGAAAGAGAGGGAAGCGCATACAAAGAAAAGAGGAAGGAATTTAGGGAGATGTGTAAAAGAAAGAAGAAAGAAGAGAACCAGAGATGGGAGAGAAAAGTAGAGGGAGCAAAGAGAAAGGAGGAAGTATGGGAGATAGTAAATAAGAAAAGGAAAAAAAGGAAGGGAATTGAGGAAGGAATAGAAAAGGAGGAATGGAAAGAACACTTTATGAAGCTGTTGGGAGAAGTGGATGGGAGGGTGAGGATGGGAAAAGAAGGTGGGAGGGAGGAAAAGAAGGGAGAAAAGGAAGAGGAGATAAACCTAGAAAAAATGAGGGGAATTATAAGGAAGTTAAAGGATGGAAAAACAATGGAAAGGGATGGGATTCTAGGCGAGGTCTGGAAGCGAGGGGGAAAGAAGTTGGAAAATTGGGCATAAAAATATATCAACAGGGTATGGAAGGGGGGAAGATGGCTGGAAAATTGGAAGGAGGGAATAATTGCGCCAATCGTAAAGAAAGGGGAAGGAAAAAGAGCGGAGGAGTATAGAGGGGTGACAATAATGCCGTCCTTATATAAGGTGTACACAGCCATTCTGGCGGAAAGGTTAAGATGGGAGATAGAGGGAAAGAGAATAGTACCACAGAATCAGACAGGCTTTAGAAGGGGGATGGGAACAATAGACAACATATATGTACTGAACTACTTGGTAAACAAAAGGTTAGAAAAGAAGGGGGGAAAATTGATAGTATGTTTTGTGGACCTCAAGGCGGCGTTCGACTCGGTAAATAGAGGAGTACTGATAAAAGCAATGAGAGAAAAGGGAATAAGGGAAGGGCTGGTGAGAAGAACGGAGGAGATTCTAAGGGAGACGAGAAGCAGGGTAAGTGTAGGAGATGGAATGGAAAAAGAGTTCTGGACGGGAAGGGGTGTAAGGCAGAGGTGCTCATTGAGCCCGCTGTTGTTTAACGTGTTATTGGCGGATATGGAACAGGAAATGGGCAGAGTTAAATGGGGAGGAGTAATGTTAGGAGGAAAGAGGGTGTATACTTTGGCATATGCGGACGATGTAGTGCTAATGGCAGAGGACGAGGACCAAATGAGAAGCATGCTGGAAAGACTGGAAGGGTATCTAAGCAGAAAAAGATTGGAGCTGAACGTGGGGAAAACAAAAATAATGAGATTTAGGAAAAGAGAGAGAGGGACAGTAAGACAAGATGGAGATGGGAAGGAAAAGAATTAGGAGAGGTGAAGGAATTTCGATTCTTAGGGTACATGTTCCATAGGAATGGAGGACAGGAAGCGCAGGTAAGGGAAAGGATCAAGAAGGCGGCGGCAGTGATGGGAAAGGTCTGGGGGATAGGGAAGAGGAGATTTGGGAGAGACGGGAAAAAGATTATGGCTGTTTGATAGACTGGTGTGGACAGTCCTGGGATATGGAGCGGAAATATAGGGATAAAAAGAAAGGGAAGGAATGGAAAGAATGGAAGAGAGGTATATCAGATGGGTTTTGGGAGTAAATGGGAGAACGCCGTGGTATCTGGTTAGGGAGGAGATGCAAAGGGGGAAGTTAAGAGGGAGGGCTGGGATGAGGGCATGGAGATTCGAGAAAAAGTTAGAGGAAGGTAGAGGAAGTAAACTGGCGGGGCTATGCTGGCAAGAGTTGAGGGAGGGAAGAAAGAAGGGAAAGCAGGATCAAGCTGGGAGAGAGAAAGAGGACAGTTTTTTGAAGACAGAAGAGTAGAGTTGAAAGATCTGGAAAGGCTGAGAAAAGACGGAGACGAATGGTTTTATAAACTGTTTGGAAAGGATAAGGAGGTGCAAAGGAGAGAGAGACGGGAGAGGATTAAGGAAGAAAATTATAATAAATGGTACAAGCTAATAAAAAGAGAGGGTATACCGGGATATTTAAAGAAGGGATGGGGAGAGAGTAGATGGAGCAAGGTGGCGAGATTTAGATTAAGGAGTGAGATGACAGAGAGCAGATACTGGGAAACGGAAGAGAAGAAGAAATGTAGGCTATGTGAACATAGGGAGGAAACGTGGGAGCATGTATGGGAAAAATGTAGGAGATGGGAATCAGGAAATGGTAGTTAGCAGGAAGCGGTGGGTTGGGTGTTAGATGAGGAAGGGGGAGGAGAGGAATGGATGTTAGAACTAGAAGGGGAAAAAAGGAGATTAAAAGGGGAGGCCGAGGAATTAGAGGAAAGAAGAGGGAAATAGTGAAAAGGAAAGAAGGGAAAAAAAGGGAGAAAAAGGAAGGAGAAAAAGTGGAATAAAGAAATGGTGAACAGTTTTGTAACTTGTTACAGATTATCCAGTATGGAACACAGGGGGAGAGCATAAGCGGAGGCGATGGAAAAAATTGTCGAGGAGAAATTAAGGAGGATGGTGAAAGAGAAAAAAAAGGTTGATAGAAAAAAAGAGGAGAGGATAGAGAAGTTAGAGGAGAAGGTAAAGATAATGGCGAAAGAAAAGAAAGAGGCTGATAAAAGGAAGGAGGAGAGGATGGAGGAGCTTGAGGAGAAAGTAAGAAGAATGGAGAGAAAGATAGAAAGAATGGAGCAAACTGGAGGCAAAAGAAAGAGAGAGGACGGAGGACTACGAGGAAAGTGGGACTGAGAAGAAGAAATGGTGGGCAGGGACAGGTGAAAAGAGCGAGGACGAACTAAAGAAAAGGAATGTAATTTTAAGGGTCAAGAAGGAGAAATGGGGAGGCAAGGGGTTGAATTGGGAGAAAGTGAAGGAGCTATTCGCGGAAGGGCTAAAGGTGAGGGTGACGGTGAGAGAGGTGATTGTGGTGGGGCAGAGAAGAGTATGGATGACGATATTGGTGAAGCTGGGAAACGAAGAGGAGAAGTGGCGGGTGTTGGAGGCGAGGAGAAAGGCAGGGAACAGTATAGGGGTGAAAATTCACAAAGATAAGTCGGTGGAAAGGAAAGATAGGGAGAGAGAGGAGAAAATGGAAGGGAGAACTCGCAGGAGTACAGGGAGATCGGAGGAAGAGGAAATCTTGAAAGATATGGAGGAGAAACTCCTAGTGGAATCAGACGAAGATAAGGAGGATGGAGGAAAGAGGGAATGGGCTAAATAAGGAAGAGATGCGATGGGAAGGAGGGAGGACCAAGGGCGGAGCCGGTGCTGAAATGGAGGAGGAAGAGGACCATGGGAAGATGAAGCGGAGGAAAAAGAAGAGGAAGATGAGCACGGGGAGCTAAAGCGGAGGAGGAAGAAGAGGAAGATGACCACGAGGAGCTGATTTATATATGTTCATTTTGAATGTTTGTTGAATGTTACGTAAATGTAAGAGGTTTGGGTACGTTTCTCGTGAAAAAAAAACGCATTGTAAACCCTATGGGAAAAGACAATAAATAGAATACATATTACAAGCCGGGATCATGATACGACTCATGTATTTTTACAAACGTAAATATATAAAAAATAAGAAAAAATGTAATACTTACATGAGTATCCACGTCCGAATTCTGTACCGGTCGAAACATGTCTTGACGCGTTTGCACACAGATCGAGACTACACGGAGATGTATTTCAGATTTTAACTACTTTATATCACCGGGGGGCGATACCCCGAGTACGGCAGATAATGATCTGCCATCAGCATTGTCGAGCGTGGCCTATTTGACAGCGCATTGGTCTATTGAGCCAAAGGTCCCGGGTTCAATTCCCGGTAGAGCTAGAAAAATTATATTCGCTCGTTCTCCTCTCGGAAAGCAATGGCAAGCCACCGAGAGTATGTCTTGCCAAGAGAACTTCTATATAAAAAAAAAAAAAAAAAAAGGTGATTTCCTGATTACTTTATATGCATTACATATTTTATATTTTATAATTTTTACATATTTTTTATATGTTAAAAAAATAAATGCAGTTTGCATGAATTAAATCACATTGTTCTTATGTATTCAAGAGTTGTGCGATTATCGAATCCCAGCCATTTCGCGTAAACCTTATCACTCCTCCTGCGCGATAGGTCGCGCGACGCAACTCATGCTCGTAGAATGCTCCAGCGACAGATTTCCACGATAATTCTTGAGTAGATAGGTTACGGGATTAGTATGCTGCACTTTAACGATTTTAAACACTCGGTGGTTCAATTCAGCGTGTAACGCTTCTCAAAAATTGTCTTGTATTTGCTAACGCGTACCAGGTCACCTTTTTTGAACTCTACTGGACCCGCGATCTTTATCGCGCTATATACCGTAACCAAGAATCTTTCAGCGATTGTGGGAGTAACGGATCGCATGCCGATTGTTTGATGCTTACGCGTGTTTTAATCCAATACAAGTCGTGGCAACGCGTCGACCCACTTGTAAGTTTTGTTAAGCGTATCTTGTCGTTTTTTAACGTGCGATTGAATCGCTCAACGATCAATGCCTTCAACATCGAATATGTGGAATAATGATTGACGCTGTTTCCTCATAAGGCGTTGCACGTCAGTGTTGTAAAATTCCTTCCTTATATCGGTTTGTAGGTTTCTCGGGCACCTCTCGCTATCTTGAATTATCTCAGCGATAGCGTCAGCTTAGCCGTCTCGCTTCCGCCTTTACTTTTGAGTGGTACAGCTCACGCGTGCTTGCTAAGCACATCAATGATGGTAAATATTTGCGCGATTGTGCCACATTCTGATCGTCCTGATCCGAATACGAACGTCCATTTCTTCGTATCTCGCGCTTAGACAAAAGCGAGAGCATCTCATCGTCGAGCTTCAATACATCTTCCGCTACTGCGTTTGCGATTACGCGAGTGTTATTTCCATTTCCGTTAATAATTACTTCCTCTAGAATGATTTTGGGATTCGAAACGTTCGTGTGATTGCGTCCTACTGATTTGTAACGTCAACTGCAAATAGGTCAATGTTAATTATGCAGATTTTATTATATCGTAAATGTATATATTAAATGCATCTTGGCAAGAGCATTGTTTCTACTTCGACCGGCAACCCTGTATCACATCCTTCTCTACGAAGGCTTCGATTTTTTCTTGGATTAAATATCTTTCCTGATTTGACCAACGAGGTTTGGTAGGTGGGGTCTATTGATATACTTTCGATGTAAAAAGTATAGTGTATCAGCTGTAATCCAGCTTAGTATGGTCTCATCGGAAGTCATTTCAGACCAATTGTGCTTAAAGCGAGCCAATCCGGCGAATTTACCTACGTTTAATTGCTCTTCTTCGCATTCGTCTGCTCCTGTTTTTGATAATAACTCCTTCCTCTAGACATGGACTTGTTGCTCCGACTGTAATTCTGTCTGTTTATATTGAGTCGCGTTGCTGCTTATGTGATATACGATATTTGCTTTTGTCGAAACCCTGGTAATCCCTCCACCCCAACGTGACGTCAGTCCCCTTGCCTCCGAGATTCCTCCCGCCCCGCTCTCCGCATGGAACTCCTGAGTTAGAACCCGTAAAGATATACTACTAATATCTTTATTAATATCCTTTTCAATAATATATCGTTACTATATAATTATTATATGTTGAGACATGTACGTTCTCGGATCCGCTTCCGTCTTCTTCAGGGTCGACATTCAAGGTCGACGTATACCACGAACGGAAGCCGCTCCTTTCTGTTGTAGTTTTTGAAACTCAGCCATTTGTTGTTCTTGCTTGATAGTCGAATGGTGCAGTCGTTCATCTCTCGACAGTCTACCGTGTACGATTGCAACTTGTCGTTTGCAATAAAATAATGCAAACACTTGCAACAATAAAAAAAAAATTGTTAATTTTTTGCATGAGAAAAAAACAAGTATTTGTTATAATAACAACGTATTTACGATCGCAAATGTATTTTTTTCGCTTGTCACCAGTCAAATGTGAGCCCACTAGACGCGATAAATTCTTGACGTATGCGAAATGACCCACGTTGTCTTCCCGCTGATCTAGCAGGTAAATTGATGTGTTTTTCTTTCTTTTGGTAAGTCGTATCGGGAGAATGTTTAGCGTTTTCTGTCCCTCAATAGTATAATATATACATTGATCGACACGTCGTTGAGTCGCTCGATGTAGTAATTCTTTTCAGACACATGGAAAACTCAATGTCTTGTAGATTTTAACACCGACGGATAATGGAAGCACGAGCCACCACCGCTATGTATAAAACGTCTCTGTAATCGAGTCTTTGCACCCTCGAGTCGCGCAATTCTAGCCATCAAAGATTGTCTATTTTTGATCGAGAACGCAGACGCTTGACTCGACTGCGTTCTTTGAGCTGTTTAACAAATTTCTCGCATCGTTGTGCCCATGCAAAATACTCGCACAAGGTAGCGACTTGGTGGAACCTCTTTAATAGGTCACATTCAGTTAGCGGGGTGTTCCATGTTTTTATACCGCCTTTTTCGCACTATTTTTTATTACATTACGTCACAATCATCTACGGAGCACTTGCACGTGACTTGATCACACGACAAACAATACTGTTTGCAATCCTGAACGTGATAGTGCATAAGCATAAAATTATGAAGACAGAAGGAGGGGACATCTTCGTAATTAATGTTGCCAAAGATCAAAATTATCATTAGCATCATCAAAAGTTTTTCAAGCATTTTGTTGTATGGGTAGGATCGTTGCAGGTCATAAATAGAAAGACACAAGTTGTCCATCACTATTAATTTAATGCACCTCCCAATACCTGTACGAATCTTAAGGCTCCCGGGTAGTCACCGCGGCCATATTGGATTCTTACTATCGAGGCGAGGAAATTCCGAAACAGCCATAAAACGAAGCCTAAACATACGGGAAAAACAGCCGTTTAACGACTTTCGCATGCAAATCTTACTTTTCGGCCAATTTTACGACTTTCACGAATATGTTAAACGTTAGAGCACAAGCACAGAGCAAATAATAAAAAAATAGCATGCACAACAAAATAGGTCGTCAACATGTCACAAAGGACAGAATTCTCCATTGGGGAGAGTTCTGATTTCTGCCGCGACGGTACGTCGCCACCGTCAACGCAGAGTTTTCGGCTCAGGGACCAGGAGCCTTAATGTCTAGAGCTCTACCGTTAAATTAGATTTTCTGAATAATTTCCATCGACCAATAATGATAATAATGGTCCGTTTCACTGTAATAGGGCACGGATCGCATATTTTTCTTTTTCTTAGTCTCTCTTGCACTCATCTCACATTCGTCTATACTTTCCGTCTCACGTGGTTATAAGGCCAGTTATAAGGAGACTCAGTGTCAATAACTACTACTTGTCTGACGATACGTTCACTGGTTCCGCGTATACCAAGTTCGCGATCGCGAAGAAACTTTACCGGTGATAATCGTTGCACGCAAGTGAATCTTTCTCCTCGCAGATCTTTATTGTCCTTCAAAGCATCAGTGATATCTTCTATCACATAATCGTCAGAGTACATATAGTCCGCAGGGTCTATAGAGTCTATAGAGTACTCTTTAAGATCACTTATTCTTTCCATGTTGAGCGCATTTTATATTGTTCCACTCGTGATAATGTTTTTTACTTTATACAAATTGGCACATGTTACACAGAAATATTATATACAATGGTTTTCCACAATTTGAACAGAACCGGCACGATGCATCGCATCGTGTAATTTAATCAAGTGCTTTCGGACAACATACATGTGTCCGATATCAGTGTCTGATATAGCGATCATACACAAAGCACATATGGCAAGTGCACCAGCCGTACACTGAAAAAAAATACTGTTAAATTAAAAAAAAATGTGGTTGCTTCAATTAAACGTCGACGTCACGGGCTGCCAAAAAAATAAATAGTTTATTTAATTGTATTTGCTATTGATTTTTATTTTATATTCGAATTTAATTAAGCAATAAGAGCCGAACTTGATGTACAGTCGATTTAACAATACAGTAACATTCGTATTTATTGATGTGTCACTGTTCGTCGTTACGTTGACGAGACACATTCGTTTTCATTAGACACTCGTGCAATTTTGTGGCTAATGACTCTGGTCAATTATTAACACCTTCAATTGTATCTATCTATCGATCCACAATGACGGGATTCCATAATTTAATTTCCTGGCGATCAAACCAAGAAATGACACACGGAGATACCTGGGGAGGCTTCGAAGTGTACATCTGCCCTCATGGAAGTAACGTCGGACAAGAATTTGCGGAATAATAAAGGTCTCGTTGTAGTTGCAAGTTTTTAGCAAATGTGTAAAACGCGAAGTATTTTCGGATGAATTTTAAGGGTCCAAAAAGGGTCGAAACGTTTGCGACATATATATGACTATTTTGTATAATAAATTTTTATCGACTGTACATCAAGTTCGGCTCTTATTGCCTAATTAAATTCGAATATTTTATATTCTGAGCCTCTAAATAATATTTTTATTTTAAATATGTATATTAAAAGAACAATATATAAATTTCAATTAATGATATAGGATATTGCATTAAACGTATATTGAATTGTAAGAATGCTACTAAATTACGAATTGAATTACATTGTAATCTAGGATAATAATATAGATGATTGTTAGAATGACGTACATTATTCTTTCATTATAAATTTTACTGGAATCAACTCATTTGAAATTAATATTAATTAATTTTAAAGTAATATACAACAAATGTTGTATTGTATTAACTTAAAATGGAATAAATGCAACCGTACTTCTACTTAAATCTTGTACAAGTTATATTTTATTTGATTGAACATATAATTTAATATACAAATTATACATTTATTTGTTTTATACGTACAATTGATTTAATCATTGTCGCTTTCCCTGAGAAGAAAAAAGTGATTCTTTTAAAAGTATTTTTATTTGAAATGTATCAGTTTGTTTCAAAAGTAAACACAAAATTATTTGATTGAATTCTTCATACAGATGAAGCTACGTCACGTATAATTATATTAAACAATCAATATTAAATAATCAATTAAATATA